>NC_091134.1:58726709-59032958 GCF_041381155.1 Argopecten irradians
CAATGGTGAAGTGTAGGACTAATACTTACATGGTTGTTACTGTAAGTAGGTATAAATCTGTACAATGAATGGTGTAGTGTAGGACTAATACTTACATGGTTGTTACTGTGAGTAGGTATAAATCTGTACAATGGTGTAGTGTAGGACTAATACTTACATGGTTGTTACTGTAAGTAGGTATAAATCTGTACAATGAATGGTGTAGTGTAGGACTAATACTTACATGGTTGTTACTGTGAGTAGGTATAAATCTGTACAATGGTGTAGTGTAGGATTAATACTTACATGGTTGTTACTGTAAGTAGGTATAAATCTGTACAATGAATGGTGTAGTATAGGACTAATACTTACATGGTTGTTACTGTAAGTAGGTATAAATCAGTACAATGATGTAGTGTAGGACTAATACTTACATGGTTGTTACTGTGAGTAGGTATAAATCTGTACAATGGTGTAGTGTAGGACTAATACTTACATGGTTGTTACTGTAAGTAGGTATAAATCTGTACAATGAATGGTGTAGTGTAGGACTAATACTTACATGGTTGTTACTGTGAGTAGGTATAAATCTGTACAATGAATGGTGTAGTGTAGGACTAATACTTACATGGTTGTTACTGTAAGTAGGTATAAATCTGTACAATGAATGGTGTAGTGTAGGACTAATACTTACATGGTTGTTACTGTAAGTAGGTATAAATCTGTACAATGGTGTAGTGTAGGACTAATACTTACATGGTTGTTACTGTAAGTAGGTATAAATCTGTACAATGGTGTAGTGTAGGACTAATACTTACATGGTTGTTACTGTAAGTAGGTATAAATCTGTACAATGTTGTAGTGTAGGACTAATACTTGCATGGTTGTTACTGTTTGTTACTGTGAGTAGGTATAAATCTGTACAATGAATGGTGTAGTGTAGGACTAATACTTACATGGTTGTTACTGTAAGTAGGTATAAATCTGTACAATGAATGGTGTAGTGTAGGACTAATACTTACATGGTTGTTACTGTAAGTAGGTATAAATCAGTACAGTGAATGTTGTAGTGTAGGACTAATACTTGCATGGTTGTTACTGTTTGTTACTGTGAGTAGGTATAAATCTGTACAATGAATGGTGTAGTGTAGGACTAATACTTACATGGTTGTTACTGTAAGTAGGTATAAATCTGTACAGTGAATGGTGTAGTGTAGGACTAATACTTACATGGTTGTTACTGTAAGTAGGTATAAATCTGTACAGTGAATGGTGTAGTGTAGGACTAATACTTACATGGTTGTTACTGTAAGTAGGTATAAATCTGTACAGTGAATGGTGTAGTGTAGGACTAATACTTACATGGTTGTTACTGTAAGCAGGTATAATCTGTACAATGAATGGTGTAGTGTAGGACTAATACTTACATAGTTGTTACTGTAAGTAGGTATAAATCAGTACAGTGAATGGTGTAGTGTAGGACTAATACTTACATGGTTGTTACTGTGAGTAGGTATAAATCTGTACAATGGTGTAGTGTAGGACTAATACTTACATGGTTGTTACTGTAAGTAGGTATAAATCTGTACAATGAATGGTGTAGTGTAGGACTAATACTTACATGGTTGTTACTGTAAGTAGGTATAAATCTGTACAGTGAATGGTGTAGTGTAGGACTAATACTTACATGGTTGTTACTGTAAGTAGGTATAAATCTGTACAATGAATGGTGTAGTATAGGACTAATACTTACATGGTTGTTACTGTAAGTAGGTATAAATCTGTACAATGAATGGTGTAGTGTAGGACTAATACTTACATGGTTGTTACTGTAAGTAGGTATAAATCTGTACAATGGTGTAGTGTAGGACTAATACTTACATGGTTGTTACTGTGAGTAGGTATAAATCTGTACAATGGTGTAGTGTAGGACTAATACTTACATGGTTGTTACTGTAAGTAGGTATAAATCTGTACAATGAATGGTGTAGTGTAGGACTAATACTTACATGGTTGTTACTGTAAGTAGGTATAAATCAGTACAATGGTGTAGTGTAGGACTAATACTTACATGGTTGTTACTGTAAGTAGGTATAAATCAGTACAGTGAATGGTGTAGTGCAGGACTAATACTTACATGGTTGTTACTGTAAGTAGGTATAAATCTGTACAGTGAATGGTGTAGTGTAGGACTAATACTTACATGGTTGTTACTGTAAGTAGGTATAATCTGTACAGTACAATGGTGTAGTGTAGGATTAATACTTACATGGTTGTTACTGTAAGTAGGTATAAATCAGTACAATGGTGTAGTGTAGGACTAATACTTACATGGTTGTTACTGTAAGCAGGTATAAATCTGTACAATGAATGGTGTAGTATAGGACTAATACTTACATGGTTGTTACTGCAAGTAGGTATAAATCAGTAAAATGGTGTAGTGTAGGACTAATACTTACATGGTTGTTACTGCAGGTAGGTATAAATCAGTAAAATGGTGTAGTGTAGGACTAATACTTACATGGTTGTTACTGTAAGCAGGTATAAATCAGTACAATGGTGTAGTGTAGGACTAATACTTACACGGTTGTTACTGTAAGCAGGTATAAATCTGTACAATGAATGGTGTAGTATAGGACTAATACTTACATGGTTGTTACTGTAAGCAGGTATAAATCTGTACAATGAATGGTGTAGTGTAGGACTAATACTTACATGGTTGTTACTGTAAGTAGGTATAAATCTGTACAATGAATGGTGTAGTATAGGACTAATACTTACATGGTTGTTACTGTAAGTAGGTATAAATCAGTAAAATGGTGTAGTGTAGGACTAATACTTACATGGTTGTTACTGTAAGTAGGTATAAATCTGTACAATGAATGGTGTAGTATAGGACTAATACTTATACATGGTTGTTACTGTAAGTAGATATAAATCTGTAAAATGGTGTAGTATAGGACTAATACTTACTTTGATTCCACTGGAAATGGTTCATACAGAAACTTCTTGTAGAAATGTTTCTTTATATCATGTACAAGTATGACCGCTACACCTTGGTCATCAAACTGTGGACGTCCAGCTCGTCCCATCATCTGGAGAACATCTGTCAATTAAAAGTCATATATCATATAAACATCATATCCATTAAGTGTTCTATGGATATAAGATTTTGATTTAGGAATTAGATGTGGTTTTTTTTTAGTACATAAGTGTAATACTTAGCGGATCTTACATGAGTGACTATGCTATATGAAATTTATGAAATGTGCTCAATAATTTGGTATGCCATGAGCCTTTAGGGGAGTTGCATATCAGATTATTTGACGGATTTGATAAATTTCATATCACATAGTCACAAGCGTAAGATTCTATTTATCACAATAGAAATATAAGTAAAAATTTAGATTTCGTCACTATATAATTAGAGAAGCAATCCGGATCGAATGTGATATCTCCATCTACTGAGACAATCATGCAACATCATATATAGATTATGACTTCAAAACTACCTGTGACGTCATAATAGTGTTATTACACACCTGTCTTACAATATTTATGACATGGTCGTATGACATGGCTGGATGGGCTAGTTATGTGATAAAACTTCTTGGATTTTTTTCAATCAAATTGTTATCGATCTGAACCAAAAATCTCAACCAAAAATGCATAATTATAAAACTAAATCAGTAGCAACTTTAGCAGAAGCCTTGAATAAGTTAATTATTTCCTTGATAAAACCAATAACCTTAGTTCTTTATACATGTACTTATTCTTTAGAAAATTATCTACCAGACATGTTAACCTTTGGTGAGCAAAAAGAGGTAGATTTTTGACTCCAAAGCGGTAGCATTACACGCGGCATTTTTCGCGACGCGTCAGAGATGTATAAATATCAATAATATGCAAAATAATTACAAAAAACATATTTTGTTAACAAATTATGCTTTAACTTTAATTATTACCACAGGCCTTGCATGGTGGCTCATTTTGTATTATTTAAATGTTAATTAAGGCTTACATTACATTTAGAAGACGAAAAATGCCAATAAATACATTGTATACTTTTATTTCAATGCTATTTATCACCTTTTTTAATTATACATTTTGTCTATTTGTTTTGGGTTTTTTTTCACTTTTTTTTTTAATACATACTGGACTCATTTTTCTTTGATTTATGCAAGAAAAAATACAAATATTTGTTTCTCAAATTTACACCAATATTCTAGAGAAATTATCACTCTGAAAAAAATAATAACTTTTTTTTTAGTGATATGCTGAAAAAATATACCAAAATCCGGATCCTTTATTAGAACCACCCCATTCCAAAATGGCGGCCATTACGATTGCAAAGTTTATGATTTTCAGCAGACACTGTATGCCTATTTTACATTAAAAACGTGAGTAAATCATTTCAATTATAAGTAGTGTTTGTTTTTGAAATGATGCTTACTAGTTTTAAGCACAAAATTTATTGAAAGGCCAGATGATTGTTTCCTTACGGTAGGCCTACGTAACACACATCGTTACACTCAAGACACAAGTGACACCACCAAGCCAAGGTGGAACTAGCCCCAGGCTGCTAATTAGCACAGTGGGTGTTGGTCAGGGAGTGTTCACACCTCCTTTGTTTACTTAATTATGAAGCAAGTCAGCCTACTCAGTCTGGTATGCATTTTGAAGCCACCATGGCAGCCCCAACCGACTATGAAAAATTCAGAAATCGGAAGAAAAAAAATGAAGACGATGTTTTGCAGAAATCGGAAATATTTGGATATTAAAGCGGTAGGCGGAATATCAGTCTCAAAAAGCTGGTAGACTTCCGCCAGAATCGGTAGGGTTTAACATGTCTGATCTACAGATTTGGATCACACCAAATTCTGAATAGGTGTACTTGCTTTTGCTATTATACTTTATCTTCTATCATTAAGTTTTTGTTCTGCTATAGAAATATCAATATTATTGTGTTACATTAAAAGGGTGTCTTACCGGTGATAGGAAAGTCCACATATCTTCTGGTCTTGCCATCAAAGAATTCTGTTCCCTTGACAACAACTAGATGGGCAGGGAAATTGACACCCCAGGCTAGAGTGCTTGTCGCAATCAATACCTGGAAAAGATAGATTCTGTAAAGAGATGCCTGGAATATCACATCAATGGTCATAGATAATTGTAACATCTCAACTATGTATACTATAAACATACTGAATTTAGCAATAGTTTTCACGCTATCTTTGAACAGCTAATTCTATGTACGGAGCTAAATTTTGTTAAAAGTCTAGTATTGCATCACCAAATTAATTCCCCTAATATAAATCCACGCTAATAAATCAAGGTTTACAGTTTTTCGCATTTGTGTCAAAATTTGAAAGCACACCAATAAGCACTTATAGCAGTGAGTTTGTTTTAATATTCTAGAGACTGGTGGCCAGTCTAGGATTTCTTCAACAAAGGAGACCTAATACAATTTGTCAGTCAATAGGCTAACTAGAGTTACTGCCCTTACACCACATACTCTTATTACAAGATTGTATTATGAACTTTTCATTAGTCATATAAAGACTTTTCCTTATGTGTATCTTATGAAAATTTAATCAATATTAGCAAGTGTATAGCTTACAATATTCAATTCTACTGATCAAGTGCTTTTTTTAATTCTGATGTTGATACTAATGCATCCTCTTTCAAAATGTCATTTGGTAAAAATAGAACATTGTGATTGCAACTCTTAGCTTAATTACTTCAATTTCATGAAATAGAGTTTGTAAATGTAACCATAAATTCACATCAGATTTGTTGGGATATAGAGAAATGTTTGTGAGAAGGAAGCCTGTTCTATACCCTTATATCTGAATACTTCTGCATAATCTCTGAGTATCACACTTACCTGTATTTTCTGGTTCACAAACAGCTCTTCCACCGATTTTCTGTCACGCTCTTGGAGACCCGCATGATGGATGCCGATACCAAATGCCAGCGTCAGCTTGAGATTCGTGTCCCTTATACCACCAATCAAGTTCTCCATCTGAAACCAAAAGTAAAACTTGTTAAAAAGAGAAAATTAAAACAAAATATATTTTCCATTAAAAAAGTGATGACCATACAGAAAGTTTGGAAACTGTACTTGTAATGTAAGCTTTCAGTTGTAGATAAATGTAGGGTGTAGACTGGGATACAGTCATTGCTTAACATAACAAGGTATGATTAGTAATTAATTCAATAAACTCAGTAAATAAACCCATGATTCCATTAAAGATTAGATGATAAGATGAAGGTAAAACAGAATACCATAAGGTCATGACTTATCAATCAATCCCACTAAAATGTTCACCACATTCACATAATTAATCATCAAACTCTATGAGTCTAACTGGATACCAACACATACATCTAAGTGTAACTGAAAACTGGAGGTGAAGGGAAACCACTCGTTCATAATCAACACCATTATCTTTATCACTGTAAGAATCATCACCATTATCTTTATCACCTGTATATCACGAATCATCACCATTATCTTTATCTACACTGTAAGAATCATCACCATTATCTTTATCACTGTAAGAATCATCACCATTATCTTTATCACTGTAAGAATCATCACCATTATCTTTATCACTGTAAGAATCATCACCATTATCTTTATCACTGTAAGAATCATCACCATTATCTTTATCACTGTAAGAATCATCACCATTATCTTTATCACTGTAAGAATCATCACCATTATCTTTATCACTGTAAGAATCATCACCATTATCTTTATCACTGTAAGAATCATCACCATTATCTTTATCACTGTAAGAATCAACACCATTATCTTTATCACTGTAAGAATCATCACCATTATCTTTATCACTGTAAGAATCATCACCATTATCTTTATCACTGTAAGAATCATCACCATTATCTTTATCACTGTAAGAATCATCACCATTATCTTTATCACTGTAAGAATCATCACCATTATCTTTATCACTGTAAGAATCATCACCATTATCTTTATCACTGTAAGAATCATCACCATTATCTTTATCACTGTAAGAATCATCACCATTATCTTTATCACTGTAAGAATCATCACCATTATCTTTATCACTGTAAGAATCATCACCATTATCTTTATCACTGTAAGAATCATCACATTATCTTATCACTTAAATCACCCATTACTTTATCACTGTAAGAATCATCTCCATCTATATCTTTATCACTGTAAGAATCATCACCATTATCTTTATCACTGTAAGAATCATCACCATTATCTTTATCACTGTAAGAATCTCACCATTATCTTTATCATCACCATTATCTTTATCACTGTAAGAAATCATCTTTATCCATTATCTTTATCAACTGTAAGAATCATCACCATTATCTTTATCACTGTAAGAATCATCACCATTATCTTTATCACTGTAAGAATCATCACCATTATCTTTATCACTGTAAGAATCAACACCATTATCTTTATCACTGTAAGACCAATCTTATCACGTGAATCCACCATTATCTTTATCACTGTAAGAATCATCACCATTATCTTTATCACTGTAAGAATCGTCACCATTATCTTTATCACTGTAAGAAATCACCATTATCTTTACCATGTAAGAATCTCACCATTATCTTTATCACTGTAAGAATCAATCACCATTATCTTTATCACTGTAAGAATCATCACCATTATCTTTATCACTGTAAGAATCATCACCATTATCTTTATCACTGTAAGAATCATCACCATTATCTTTATCACTGTAAGAATCATCACCATTATCTTTATCACTGTAAGAATCATCACCATTATCTTTATCACTGTAAGAATCATCACCATTATCTTTATCACTGTAAGAATCCATCACCATTATCTTTATCACTGTAAGAATCATCACCATTATCTTTATCACTGTAAGAATCATCACCATTATCTTTATCACTGTAAGAATCATCACCATTATCTTTATCACTGTAAGAATCATCACCATTATCTTTATCACTGTAAGAATCATCACCATTATCTTTATCACTGTAAGAATCATCACCATTATCTTTATCACTGTAAGAATCATCACCATTATCTTTATCACTGTAAGAATCATCACCATTATCTTTATCACTGTAAGAATCATCACCATTATCTTTATCACTGTAAGAATCATCACCATTATCTTTATCACTGTAAGAATCATCACCATTATCTTTATCACTGTAAGAATCATCACCATTATCTTTATCACTGTAAGAATCATCACCATTATCTTTATCACTGTAAGAATCATCACCATTATCTTTATCACTGTAAGAATCATCACCATTATCTTTATCACTGTAAGAATCATCACCATTATCTTTATCACTGTAAGAATCATCACCATTATCTTTATCACTGTAAGAATCATCACCATTATCTTTATCACTGTAAGAATCATCACCATTATCTTTATCACTGTAAGAATCATCACCATTATCTTTATCACTGTAAGAATCAACACCATTATCTTTATCACTGTAAGAATCAACACCATTATCTTTATCACTGTAAGAATCAACACCATTATCTTTATCACTGTAAGAATCAACACCATTATCTTTATCACTGTAAGAATCAACACCATTATCTTTATCACTGTAAGAATCATCACCATTATCTTTATCACTGTAAGAATGTCACCATTATCTTTATCACTGTAAGAATCGTCACCATTATCTTTATCACTGTAAGAATCGTCACCATTATCTTTATCACTGTAAGAATCATCACCATTATATTTATCACTGTAAGAATCATCACCATTATCTTTATCACTGTAAGAATCAACACCATTATCTTTATCACTGTAAGAATCATCATCTCACTATCATTATCCTGTAAGAATCAACACCATTATCTTTATCACTGTAAGAATCATCACCATTATCTTTATCACTGTAAGAATCATCACCATTATCTTATCACTGTAAGAATCATCACCATTATCTTTATCACTGTAAAAATCAACACCATTATCTTTATCACTGTAAGAATCAACACCATTATCTTTATCACTGTAAGAATCAACACCATTATCTTTATCACTGTAAGAATCATCACCATTATCTTTATCACTGTAAGAATTATCTTTACCATGTATCACCATTATCTTTATCACTGTAAGAATCGTCACCATTATCTTTATCACTGTAAGAAAACACCATTATCTTTATCAATGTAAGAATCAACATTATCTTTATCATGTAAGAATCATCACCATTATCTTTATTACTGTAAGAATCATCACCATTATCTTTATCACTGTAAGAATCACACCATTATCTTTATCACTGTAAGAATCATCACCATTATCTTTATCACTGTAAGAATCATCACCATTATCTTTATCACTGTAAGAATCATCACCATTATCTTTATCACTGTAAGAATCGTCACCATTATCTTTATCACTGTAAGAATCATCACCATTATCTTTATCACTGTAAGAATCATCACCATTATCTTTATCACTGTAAGAATCGTCACCATTATCTTTATCACTGTAAGAATCGTCACCATTATCTTTATCACTGTAAGAATCATCTCCATTATCTTTATCACTGTAAGAATCATCTCCATTATCTTTATCACTGTAAGAATCATCACCATTATCTTATATCGCTGTAAGAATCAACATTCTTTGATATCTAAAACTCAGTCTTGATATAATATCTACCAAATATAATTTTGTATTGAATTGTCAGACAGACCCACATTTCTCAAAAAAGCAATAAATGTCTACTTAAAGTCCCAATATCAGTATCTGTCTTAGGTTTTTTCATGATTTAAAAGAAGGTTGAAAAAAATATCCTGTTGTAAATCATGAGGGGTCAGGAATAAATCGAAGTCAAAATGAGCAATAATGATATCGGGGTCGAATCTAACTTGACTTTTTGTTGAAGTTACGTATAGTGTGGCTTTAAGGCAAAACTTAAGTCATTTAACTTAAATGATAATGAAAAAAAAGTTTGTTGACCAACTTTCAAGTACAATGTAAACAGCTTTACAGCTTTGTAAAGTTCAGTGTTAAAAGTCAGTTTAATCTCTGGAAGCTTTAACAACATTTAGCTTATTCTCAAGTAGCTTTACTACCAGTCAGCTTATTCTCTTATAGCTTTTCTAATATTCAGCTTATTCTCTTGTAGCTTTACTGTCATTTAGCTTATTCTCTTGTAGCTTTACTAATATTCAGCTTATTCTCTTTTAGCCTACCATAATTCAGCTTATTCTTTTGTAGCTTTACTATCATTTAGCTTATTCTCTTGTAGCTTTACTAATATTCAGCTTATCCAAGCTTAAATATCAACATTCAGCTTATTCTCTTGTAACTTTACCAACAATCAGCTTATTCTCTTGTAGCTTTACCATCATTCAGCTTGTTCTCTTGTAGGTTTTACTAACATTCAGCTTATCCAAACTTTAAATATCAACATTCAGCTTATTCTCTTGTAGCTTTACCAACATTCAGCTTATTCTATAATGTAACTTTTCTACATTAAGCTTAATGTCTTGGAGTTTCATTTAAATTAAGCTACTTGATTGTCTTGTCAATTTCCTAAATTTCAGCTAACTGTCTTTTGACCTCTATTCAGCTTATAACACCATTGTTTTACCACCATCCCGCTTATTTTTTACTGATGTAAAGCTCAATTATTCTTTGTACAAAACCCTGTTCTTCAAAACTGATCTCAAAGATTCCCTGTTTCTCTATACAGAATATCCTGTCTTTAGATACCATTAAAACAGCCTGCGTCTGCTTCCACACCCGACTCCCGACAAACAGCTATTCTTTTATCCTCATCCATCTAGGTTTTTTTTTATTCTTTCACTCTCTCGCCTCAGGGTCACTATCTCAGCTCTCACTAACGAGGTAGAAAGCACAGCAGACAGTTCCAAAAGGTTAACCTTGAGCTTTAAGTCTCTAATTTGTGTGCTAATTCAACAAGAAAATCTAATTTCCTTCGATCTCTATAGAAACTAAAGAGCTGTTTTATTTCAGCAGAAACTCAAACAGTATAATTTAAATAAAACCGATGATCACTTTGGTGCTTTTACACAGACAAAAATCTTCTTTCTATCTCTTTCATTTTCTGTTCATGTAATTTCATCAAGAGATAAAAGGATTTTCTCATCAAATTTAATGGTTTGATCTCTATACCATTGTCTCCAATAACAGCTAACACTAAAGGTCTGTATAATTATTAGATTATTTGAACAAGCAATCATTAGAGATGAGACCGTCCTTGACAAATTAAATCAACTGTATCACATATAAAGTGGTGTTAGGATGACTGTATAGGTTTTGCCTTCAGTCTTAAGTCAGCTTTAAAACACTACCTCTAAACCAGTTAAATATTTTCTAGAATGGAGTCATTTTTATCAGATATCAGTAAATAATTATGTGAAAATATGTTATGTATAAATTTTTTCTTTCATCATTACAAATGCATTCATTCCCCCAACATGGCTATATTAAAACCCGAATATAAAAGTCAGAAACATGGCATTTTAAAAACAAAGACGACATATTTATGGGGAATGAATTCTCCCTAATAAAAGCATCATATACCAAAATATGAAACAAAATTTCCAACCATATTTTTATTTTTTATGTAAATGATAATCCCCTAATGATAGCTGAACCACAAACTCATCTGTTATACTGTAAGCTGATCGAGTTACAAAGGATTATACTTATGGCCTTTTTGACCATTAATTGATCGCAGAGTTATATCCAGGTAATCATATGTAGGTGATAAAAAAGAACAATTAAGGTTCTCAGTCACCTCAAGGATACATTAAAGAACAGGATCATTATTGATTCATAGAAAATTTATGAATATTTGTGCAGTCGTTGTTACACCTCAGGGAACAATGTTCTATCACTATAGTCAAGGTGTCCTACATTCTACAACTTATTGTCATCAACTTCTGTGTCAAGAGTGAAAGCCCACATATGGAAGTTGTCAGGTACACAACATTGGCAGATTTTTTTCCTTGGATACAACAATACTTTGTTCCATCAATGAAAACCACCATAATGATGTTAACTCAAAATTAGACAGTAAAGCTGCTAGAAAATATTTTTGCGATTTTGTAAAACATTGCTAAGGTCATTAAAAATGTGATTGTAAAATATTGAAAAAAAAAAAATATATGAATACTGGTAATATACGTTCTTGAAGGAAGAGATCAGAATTAAAAAAAAAAAATAAAAAATCATCAATTTATTTCTTAATAAAATAAATATTGCAAATTATTTGAACCACCAAAATAACTTTATTTTGTATAGGATCTACACACAAACTAAACCAGAACCGTTCAGGATCTACACACAAACTGGACTGGAACTGTATAGGATCTGCACACAAACTGGACTGGAACTGTATAGGATCTACACACAAACTGGACTGGAACTGTATATGATCTACACACAAACTGGACTAGAACTGTATAGGACTGTACTCTGACACACAAACTGGACTAGAACTGTATAGGATCTACACACAAACTGGACTAGAACTGTATAGGATCTACACACAAACTGGACTGAACGTAGGATCTACACACAAACTGGACAAACTGGACATGACTGAACTGTATAGGATCTACTACACACAAACTGGACTAGAACTGTATAGGATCTACACACACATCTACACACAAACTGGACTGGAACCGTATAGGATCTACACACAAACTGGACTGGAACTGTATAGGATCTACACACAAACTGGACTGGAACTGTATAGGATCTACACACAAACTGGACTGGAACTGTATAGGATCTACACACAAACTGGACTGGAACTGTATAGGATCTACACACAAACTGGACTAGAACCGTATAGGATCTACACACAAACTGGACTGGAACTGTATAGGATCTACACACAAACTGGACTGGAACTGTATAGGATCTACACACAAACTGGACTGGAACTGTATAGGATCTACACACAAACTGGACTGGAACTGTATAGGATCTACACACAAACTGGACTGGAACCGTATAGGATCTACACACAAACTGGACTGGAACTGTATAGGATCTACACACAAACTGGACTAGAACTGTATAGGATCTACACACAAAACTGGACTGGAACTGTATAGGATCTACACACAAACTGGACTAGAACTGTATAGGATCTACACACAAACTGGACTGGAACTGTATAGGATCTACACACAAACTGGACTGGAACTGTATAGGATCTACACACAAACTGGACTAGAACTGTATAGGATCTACACACACATCTACACACAAACTGGACTAGAACTGTATAGGATCTACACACAAACTGGACTAGAACCGTATAGGATCTACACACAAACTGGACTAGAACCGTATAGGATCTACACACAAACTGGACTGGAACTGTATAGGATCTACACACAAACTGGACTAGAACCGTATAGGATCTACACACAAACTGGACTAGAACTGTATAGGATCTACACACAAACTGGACTGGAACTGTATAGGATCTACACACAAACTGGACTGGAACTAGAACTGTATAGGATCTACACACAAACTGGACTAGAACCGTATAGGATCTACACACAAACTGGACTAGAACTGTATAGGATCTACACACAAACTGGACTAGAACCGTATAGGATCTACACACAAACTGGACTAGAACTGTATAGGATCTACACACAAACTGGACTAGAACTGTATAGGATCTACACACAAACTGGACTAGAACTGTATAGGATCTACACACAAACTGGACTAGAACCGTATAGGATCTACACACAAACTGGACTAGAACTGTATAGGATCTACACACAAACTGGACTAGAACCGTATAGGATCTACACACAAACTGGACTAGAACTGTATAGGATCTACACACAAACTGGACTGGAACCGTATAGGATCTACACACAAACTGGACTAGAACTGTATAGGATCTACACACAAACTGGACTAGAACCGTATAGGATCTACACACAAACTGGACTAGAATGTATAGGATCTACACACAAACTGGACTGGAACTGTATAGGATCTACACACAAACTGGACTGGAACCGTATAGGATCTACACACAAACTGGACTGGAACTGTATAGGATCTACACACAAACTGGACTAGAACGTATAGGATCTACACACAAACTGGACTGGAACTGTATAGGATCTACACACAAACTGGACTGGAACTGTATAGGATCTACACACAAACTGGACTAGAACCGTATAGGATCTACACACAAACTGGACTAGAACTGTATAGGATCTACACACAAACTGGACTAGAACCGTATAGGATCTACACACAAACTGGACTGGAACTGTATAGGATCTACACACAAACTGGACTGGAACTGTATAGGATCTACACACAAACTGGACTGGAACTGTATAGGATCTACACACAAACTGGACTGGAACTGTATAGGATCTACACACAAACTGGACTGGAACTGTATAGGATCTACACACAAACTGGACTGGAACCGTATAGGATCTACACACAAACTGGACTGGAACCGTATAGGATCTACACACAAACTGGACTGGAACTGTATAGGATCTACACACAAACTGGACTGGAACCGTATAGGATCTACACACAAACTGGACTGGAACTGTATAGGATCTACACACAAACTGGACTGGAACTGTATAGGATCTACACACAAACTGGACTGGAACTGTATAGGATCTACACACAAACTGGACTAGAACCGTATAGGATCTACACACAAACTGGACTAGAACTGTATAGGATCTACACACAAACTGGACTGGAACTGTATAGGATCTACACACAAACTGGACTGGAACTGTATAGGATCTACACACAAACTGGACTGGAACCGTATAGGATCTACACACAAACTGGACTAGAACTGTATAGGATCTACACACAAACTGGACTAGGTTACACACTGATAGACTGTATAGGATCTACACACAAACTGGACTAGAACCGTATAGGATCTACACACAAACTGGACTGGAACTGTATAGGATCTACACACAAACTGGACTGGAACTGTATAGGATCTACACACAAACTGGACTGGAACTGTATAGGATCTACACACAAACTGGACTAGAACCGTATAGGATCTACACACAAACTGGACTAGAACCGTATAGGATCTACACACAAACTGGACTAGAACCGTATAGGATCTACACACAAACTGGACTGGAACTGTATAGGATCTACACACAAACTGGACTGGAACTGTATAGGATCTACACACAAACTGGACTAGAACCGTATAGGATCTACACACAAACTGGACTGTAACTGTATAGGATCTACACTCAAACTGGACTGGAACTGTATAGGATCTACACACAAACTGGACTGGAACTGTATAGGATCTACACACAAACTGGACTAGAACCGTATAGGATCTATACACAAACTGGACAAGGACCGTATAGGATCTACACACAAACTGGACTGGAACTGTATAGGATCTACACACAAACTGGACTGGAACTGTATAGGATCTACACACAAACTGGACTAGAACTGTGTAGGATCTATACACAAACTGGACTAGGACCGTATAGGATCTACACACAAACTGGACTAGAACCAAACACTAACTCTACAATGATCAAATCAAAAAGACGACCAGATGACCTAAATAAGAACTGCTTACCTCAATTTATTCCTATGACTGTATGAAGGTCATACTGCCCTACACAGATAATAGAATTGTCCAGTGGGATGTGACACAATCATAGTTTCTAAAGATCATGATTCATCAATTGTTAATGGGATTTGACCTTTGTCAGGGCCGTCACGACTGAGACTGACACGTGCTAGCTGGACCGTGATAATGGTATACCTAATCATTGACTTTGAAAACAGACAGCTCTTATAAACAAGTCTATTTTCTGTGTCAATTCCAAATCCTGTTACCATTCAAGGTTGCTATTGTTGATGCCTTCCTTTGGTACTACCAGATAATATATAAAATATCTGTGTGTACTTTCAATTGTTGATGCCTTCCTTTGGTACTACCAGATAATATATAAAATATCTGTGTGTACTTTATTTCATGGTTAGCCGATGGAACAATAGTGACTATATGTTATATGAAACAAATATCTTTGATTTTAGATCACTAAAACATTAGCACTGTAAAACCTGGATTGGAATCCTTCACTAAAACTTTAGCACTGTAAAACCTGGATTGGAATCCTTCACTAAAACATTAGAACTGTAAAACCTGGATTGGAATCCTTCACTAAAACATTAGCACTGTAAAACCTGGATTGGAATCCTTCACTAAAACTTTAGAACTGTAAAACCTGGATTGGAATCCTTCAATAAAACATTAACACTGTAAAACCTGGATTGGAATCCTTCACTAAAACATTAGCACTGTAAAACCTGGATTGGAATCCTTCACTAAAACTTTAGCACTGTTAAACCTGGATTGGAATCCTTCACTAAAACATTAGCACTGTAAAACCTTAATTGGAATCCTTCACTAAAACTTTAGAACTGTAAAACCTGGATTGGAATCCTTCACTAAAACATTAGAACTGTAAAACCTGGATTGGAATCCTTCACTAAATTATTAGAACTGTAAAACCTGGATTGGAATCCTTCACTAAAACATTAGAACTGTAAAACCTGGATTGGAATCCTTCACTAAAACTTTAGCACTGTAAAACCTGGATTGGAATCCTTCACTAAAACATTAGAACTGTAAAACCTGGATTGGAATCCTTCACTAAAACATTAGAACTGTAAAACCTGGATTGGAATCCTTCACTAAAACATTAGAACTGTAAAACCTGGATTGGAATCCTTCACTAAAACTTAAGCACTGTAAAACCTGGATTGGAATCCTTCACTAAAACATTAGCACTGTAAAACCTGGATTGGAATCCTTCACTAAAACATTAGCACTGTAAAACCTGGGTTGGAATCCTTCACTAAATTATTAGAACTGTAAAACCTGGATTGGAATCCTTCACTAAAACATTAGAACTGTAAAACCTGGATTGGAATCCTTCACTAAAACTTTAGCACTGTAAAACCTGGATTGGAATCCTTCACTAAAACATTAGAACTGTAAAACCTGGATTGGAATCCTTCACTAAATTATTAGAACTGTAAAACCTGGATTGGAATCCTTCACTAAAATTAAGCACTGTAAAACCTGGATTGGAATCCTTCACTAAAACATTAGAACTGAAAACCTGGATTGGAATCCTTCACTAAATTATTAGAACTGTAAAACCTGGATTGGAATCCTTCACTAAAACATTAGAACTGTAAAACCTGGATTGGAATCCTTCACTAAAACTTTAGCACTGTAAAACCTGGATTGGAATCCTTCACTAAAACATTAGAACTGTAAAACCTGGATTGGAATCCTTCACTAAAACTTTAGCACTGTAAAACCTGGATTGGAATCCTTCACTAAAACATTAGCACTGTAAAACCTGGATTGGAATCCTTCACTAAAACATTAGCACTGTAAAACCTGGATTGGAATCCTTCACTAAAACATTAGAACTGTAAAACCTGGATTGGAATCCTTCACTAAAACATTAGCACTGTAAAACCTGGATTGGAATCCTTCACTAAAACATTAGCACTGTAAAACCTGGATTGGAATCCTTCACTAAAACATTAGCACTGTAAAACCTGGATTGGAATCCTTCACTAAAACTTTAGCACTGTAAAACCTGGATTGGAATCCTTCACTAAAACATTAGCACTGTAAAACCTTAATTGGAATCCTTCGCTAAAACTTTAGCACTGTAAAACCTAGATTGGAATCCTTCACTAAAACATTAGCACTGTAAAACCTGGATTGGAATCCTTCACTAAAACATTAGCACTGTAAAACCTGGATTGGAATCCTTCACTAAAACATTAGCACTGTAAAACCTTAATTGGAATCCTTCACTAAAACATTAGCACTGTAAAACCTGGATTGGAATCCTTCACTAAAACATTAGCACTGTAAAACCTGGATTGGAATCCTTCACTAAAACATTAGCACTGTAAAACCTGGATTGGAATCCTTCACTAAAACATTAGAACTGTAAAACCTGGATTGGAATCCTTCGCTAAAACTTTAGCACTGTAAAACCTGGATTGGAATCCTTCACTAAAACATTAGCACTGTAAAACCTGGATTGGAATCCTTCACTAAAACATTAGCACTGTAAAACCTGGATTGGAATCCTTCACTAAAACATTAGCACTGTAAAACCTGGATTGGAATCCTTCACTAAAACATTAGAACTGTAAAACCTGGATTGGAATCCTTCACTAAAACATTAGCACTGTAAAACCTGGATTGGAATCCTTCACTAAAACATTAGCACTGTAAAACCTGGATTGGAATCCTTCACTAAAACTTTAGCACTGTAAAACCTGGATTGGAATCCTTCACTAAAACATTAGCACTGTAAAACCTGGATTGGAATCCTTCACTAAAACATTAGCACTGTAAAACCTGGATTGGAATCCTTCGCTAAAACATTAGAACTGTAAAACCTGGATTGGAATCCTTCGCTAAAACTTTAGAACTGTAAAACCTGGATTGAAATCCTTCACTAAAACATTAGCACTGTAAAACCTGGATTGGAATCCTTCACTAAAACATTAGCACTGTAAAACCTGGATTGGAATCCTTCACTAAAACATTAGCACTGTAAAACCTGAATTGGAATCCTTCACTAAAACATTAGAACTGTAAAACCTGGATTGGAATCCTTCACTAAAACATTAGCACTGTAAAACCTGGATTGGAATCCTTCGCTAAAACATTAGAACTGTAAAACCTGGATTGGAATCCTTCGCTAAAACTTTAGAACTGTAAAACCTGGATTGGAATCCTTCACTAAAACATTAGCACTGTAAAACCTGGATTGGAATCCTTCGCTTAAAATTTAGAACTGTAAAACCTGGATTGGAATCCTTCAACATATACTCAGAAGCAGTAAACATCTTGGGTAGATTCCTTTATTACGGCCTATTCAACAGAAATACGGACATCTGACAACAACCTTAAAGGGTCCAACAAACCTTGTACGACCTCTAAATCTACGTCTTGGTATTAAAACGAGTCGCTTGATGACTTTGGAGACATTTGTAATCACGATAAATCTTCAGTGTAATGGAAATTTTAGTGACATGAATCCTCTGCTATTTTCCCATGTCCATCATGAAAGCCAATCAGCAACTCTCAATGTGAAAGGTTACATTTAATTCCATGACGTATTTTCTACATTTTCTGGTCTATTTCTGTGACAGTCGTAATTGACTTGTCTGGTACCAAACCAAAGACTGGTCACATGTCAGCAGGCCAAGACTTTTTAACGAAGACAATGTTGTATTTCACTTAGGATTAAATTGTACCAGACAGAATTTAAATTAGTCTAAGCCCAAAGTAGAAATACACTTAGTCTAGCTGTCCAAGGTAACTAAATCTCTGTAACTTTTATCAGATTGTGGTTAGTCTTGCATATCCCAATTTATTTCTGTGATTCAATATTCTTTATATACTTGTTCTTTCAAGTAGATAGGTCGTATATATTGTGATATTTTGGTCAATCTTGCATGTTATCAATTTTGAATACAGTGAAATGGCAATATCTTTTTATCTCTAAACTAACATATTTCCCAAAAGACTACTGATATCTTTTAAGTCATTTTGCCAAAAAATTATTTAGTCAATGTCCTTGTTATTTGGTGACTTTAGGTTTTTATTTCTGACCACAGGAGGTATGGTGTTGTTTTAGTTGTCAATAGAGTCTAATTTATTTACACAGTTTCCTTCCAAAGCTAAAGACCATTCATCAAAATGAGCAAGTTGATGTGAATTTTACTTTCTACTCTTCACAGTACTTAATGTGAATTTTACTTTCTACTCTTCACAGTACTTAATCTTTATTGGTGAATAATGTCCCAATCACTATCATCTGATACAGAGAAAAATAATCTGGGTTCAGATATAAACATCTAAATATGTCTTAAATGGACAAAATTCATCCCATAGATGGAATGGTAGAGTGCTCCAAAACATACCAAAATAAGCCATATACAGTACTGATGTTCTCCTGTAACATTGTCTTATCATTTATTCACATGTGTTTAGCCTGTAAGAGAAGACAGACACCCTTTACACGACATCAATAGCCTCATGTGACATTACAGCCTGAAATCATCCATTCTACTATGAATAAATGATAAAAAGAATGAAACTGTTGTTAGTTTGTGTTACTTCTGATGGTACTGTTTCATATTTAATTATATCTTATTCCAGACCACAGCATGATAGTCATATATATAGGTGTGTTTCAACATAATATTGTTTCTATACCTGCTCAACAGTAAATCAAATATTGCAACTACATGTGAAATGATATCTGGATATTACAAAATATTAGCATTTTATTTCAATTAAAGAGTTCAGAATCAATACAAAGTCTTAAAAGAAGCAAAACTTTAAAGAAAGTCATCTGTATTATATAAAAAAAACTATTTCCTTACAATACCAGTGTAAGCTGATTAGACCTTCTGAGACTATACACATTGCATGTTCCTTAGGTATTAGCCACTCACATAATCATCTTTTTGACACTGTAAAATCATTTCATCGCAGACCCAAAGTACGCATCTTGGCAATATAATCGACGGCCATTGAATGTATTATTCATGTTATGGTATTGTATAGGGGAATGTAGCGGGTCAGTACTAAAGTACACATAAATAAAACTCCATTTATATATCCTCATTTTAATCTATTGTTATCCTTTGTGTAGCGGGTTGGACTAGGTCAATCCTCCGTGATATGATAGCTCCATTGAGTTTACAGCTTACATTCAGAGGCCCAAGGTTCAAGTCTTCACTATAGCCCCTACATGTTCTTCTCTCCTGTTACTTGTGATGGATCAATCTAGGTTTCCTAGGAAACTACCCTTTTCTACGGAAGCATATTAGGCTCACGTACGAAAATATTTTTTAGGATAGCGAAAATGTTTTATTTGGTGGCCGCCATTGCCCCACTTAATTTATCTGGCGGCCGCCAGATAAATTTAGTGGCGGCCGCCAGATAATTATATGCCAGAAATTTAAGTGGCGGCCACCATATAATTATAACCAAATAATTATCTGGCAGCCGCCAGATAATTAAGTGGCAGCCGCCAGATAAATTAAGTGGCGGCCGCCACTTAATAATTTGGCGGCCGCCAAATAAAACATTTTCGCTATCCTAAAAACTATTTTCGTACGTGAGCCTAATACGCTTCCGTACTTTTGATTTAAACATATTTTATTTGCCTTTTTGGTATTTGACAAAAAGGATTGGGCACAAGTTCTTTCAACTTAATGATAAGCCGTACTTTTCCTTATAGGGGAAGGTTTAACAAATTAGGACCCAAAAATTATTTATTTTGAAGAAAAAACACAATAAACAACTTATTTTATAGTTTGATTTAGTAAAACTTAATTTCAATTGTTATCAATTTTTGTTTTAAATTATTACAAAAGATGCATAGTGTAGTTTAAGACAATTATGTGGTGATTTCCAAAACGTACAATGAACTGTCTTGAAATCTGATGAAATATTAATCAAATGAAAAAAAATTGTAATATGTTTTAGTACCATCCCCAGTAATACACTATTTGTAACTAATACAGTGGTTTGGATGTGCATAGGTTAAGTCCAATTTTCTGTTGATCAGTCCCAACTCCTAGTGATTATGACGTCACAAAATTCACGTCAAAAGATGACATCATCACCAGTAGGTGGGAATAATTGTCAGTAAAATGCACTATGCCCATGTCATTCTGGGATATTAAAACCGCCATATTGTGTCTACACCAAGTATAGGGATTAGACATATACAAAACAAATTAATAAAAACCTAACTTGTGTAATGATTGTACCAGACCCCATAATTTCCTGTTTACAGCTAAATCAATATTTCATGATCAGGTATGGTAAATTAAGGTAATTCAACATTTTATAACTACAGCTATAGAGGCACCTCAACCACTAATGTCTGCATCATTAATCCATACTTAATCAACAAAAAAATACTCCAGACATGACATCCAATCTCAAACAATGTCTAACAGACATTCAACAGCAAGTCGATATCTTACATACCTAACAAAAATTAAAATCCATATCTATTTAACAGAAATTGAAATCCATTTCTATTTATTCTACAGCATTCATGATATATTTTGAAATAAAAATTGGCAATATGTTGATAAAATACCTCATTATGAAATATTGATACTGGATGACACACATAAATCTGCTGTAATATGCTGTTATCAGTGCATGTCAAAGTTAAATTATGTAATAATAATTCAATCAAATTATCATTTATACCTTCAAAGGCACAAAAAATATTAAATCAAGTCACATTTATATGGTGCTGAATTGATTATAATGGTCAATCACCATCAAGTAATTGTATCTGTGTCAAATTCAGTTAGTTACATAGTTATCTCTGGACATGACAAACAGACATCAAACAGTCAGAAATTGTATGATTCTATATAGGACATTTGATTTTCATCTGAGCAAGTTTTTTTTCATGTTTTTCTCTGCTATTGAGATTGGGGTTTTTTTGGGGTTTTTTTTTATAAAACTCCATACTAAATCTGTTTTGTAAACTCTATCATGGTAAGCTAGCCACCAGCTGCAAATTCTGTAATAACATTTTCATACCCAGTTTTACATGGTGCATTCAATATCACCATTCACAAGTAAAACGTTCCATTGTAATGGGATATTTTTCACAACGATTAATTTTCGCAAAATCTTATCACCCGCAAAAATATGTGAAAATAAATCGCATGTGAATATAAGATGGTTTGCAGTGGATGAACTTGAGACCAGAAAGTACCTTGACATTTTTAGTTGACTACATATGTTTAGTAGATATAAATGTCTTTACTTAAAAATGGAACCTGAAAGTATGGGAGAAAAATTGGATGGGAAGAGGACCGAGGATAGATCGACACAGGTAATACTGAATTCCAGGGAATCTTAGACAAAGAAAACACAAAAACATCAATCAGCAACATGTTTTGAAATGATTTTAATGTCTTTGTTAATAAATACATTCAACAACAAATGGAATAAATTATAACAACCAACACACTCCTTAACAACATATCATCACTCTCAGAATGTTTGGAATTCTTTGGCAAATGGAATGCTTATATATATATATAATGTCCTTGAGCCAGCTCATATACAACCTACAAGGTCATTCTCTTACCTTAGATACCTATTAACTTTTATCTTCCTATACTGTGTTAACCACTTTATTTGAACATATACAATATTTTGCATCTTCAAAATGTTCATCATACCTAAATTCAGGATCAAGAGATTTTGCTGACAACCATGCATTCATATATTTGTTTCATGCAATTATTTGTGTAACCTTTGAATTCATATTCAAGGTATCTCATGAAATTACAAAAAAAAAATGTATCTCACAATTAAAATCAAGTGGTTTACAGTATTATAGCCCTAAAATCATTAATGACAGATTAAACTGTTAAATGTGAATGAGATTCATGAGCAATAAACACTTTTCACTAAAGAAATAAATTAATTAAATAATGGTTTAATTAACTACTTCAATATAATGATGATACCATGCTAAACATATAGTAGTTCAATATATGATATTGATAGGAAAAAGGAATGGTCCCGATACCATCATAAAATTGATTAATGCTAAGTTTTAATTACACTATTGAAAATGTTTTACGAATATAGATAAAACATTTCCAATAGACTTCATACATTCAATCTCTCATGCGTTGCTTTTCAAGCATAAACATACGGTTTCAATGTAAATATGGATTTGATACCACAAAGAAAACCTCATGAATTATTTCCTATGAACACAGGGGTTTGGGGAACTCCGACAGATTTCTACTATAAGGACAATCAACACAGGGGCTTGAGGAATCTCTGATCTAAATATTGTCTGATGAGCAACTGCAATCTATAAATTGACCGACAAAAGATTGCATCAATATAAGCTTAGGCCTGACACTTCTCAAACTGTCCATAATAATTCATGTCATATTTTGATACAGACAGCAGTAATCATTCATCCATTTATCACAAAATCAATACCCACGAGCACTTACTGCATGAGCACGCATCAGGTCCTTACAACACCTGTACACAAAGGGATCTCTCCCAGAAATAAACACCTGAACAATTCACACCAAAATACTTACCTACAAAATGGATATCATTTCATGCAGAAATAGCACTTCAAAGCTTAGGCCTGTTATATCTTCTAATAACAAAATATGATTTACCAACGTTTTAACAAAAACCTATTTTTAAGAAATGTTAAATTCTTCTTTAAGTAAAATATGGACTAGATTAAACAGGGTGTTCATTTTGTAAAGTAAACTGATCTCTATTTTTCAGTACAAATGACTAGACTGAACGCTTGCTTTTTTTTTACAATATGAAATTCTTTAAGAACTTATGGTTATCAAAATATAAACCAGTCAGGTATCGGTAGTGGACATATACTGACAATTAATAACAGATATCATAGGTCAGCCAACAAAGCCTATAGCTATTATGTAACATACAGCATGAACACTTTCTACAGATCGGCACCTTAATTCATTAAATTCACTAAAATTGTTAATAAACTATTATCTAATAAATGAAATAAAACACAAAGCCTCAATTTACAACAGGATTTATACATTGCACTAATTTATCATTTGTTTTCTTGGCACACATTTTTATATTTAAAACTAGGTGAAATTGTGAAACATAAAAGAGAGACAACTAACAAAGAATGTATGTTAACATAAAGAGGAGACAACTCTATACTACAGAGAATGTTTAGTAACATACAGGGGAGACAATTCTATGTAAGAGAGAATGTTTGCAAACAAACAGGGAAGACAACTCTATACTTCAGAGCATGTTAAGTAATACACATGGGAGACAACTCTACTGAGAATGTTTAGTAACATACAGTTGAGATGACTCTATACTACAGAATACGTTTGCTAACATAGAGGGGAGACAACTCTATACTACAGAGAATGTTTAGTAACATACAGGGGGGACGACTCTATACTACAGAATATGTTTCCTAACATACAGGGGAGATGACTACAATGAATGTTAGGAAATCAATGCAAAAGGGAGACAATTCTATACCATAGTAAATGTTTGATAGAATATATGCCACAGTCAATATTGTAATACTGGGGAGATAACTCTTAAGCAACATAATAAAAGGTTTGCTTCAATCATAACATACAGGGGACATAACTCAGCTACATAGTTAAGTGTTAATATTAACATATAAGGGATCCAAACAACAATTGTAAGGGAGACAACAACAAAGGAACAACAAAGGAAGCAAAATTATAACGACAATTGGTGTCCCACCATTACATGCCTAAAGGAAACATTCCTAAAATGTAGATAAAGAGTCATAGGTAAAGTTCATCTAATGACTAAATCCTATTATATAATACAGAATGGCAGGCTTCAGAGGCAGCTTTTCTATTAACAAATGGTATAGACTTCCAGCAGCCCACTGTGAGTCATTGTAGATCAGCACTTGTTACGATGACAAGGAACCCTGCATTATATTGTGCCACTTCAGACACAAAAGCTTTAGGGCAAAATGAGAAGCTGCACAAATGTCACAGCACCAAAGGCAAACTTTCCCTGTGTGTATGTCACATTCTACTGGCCTTACATCCTACACATAAAGCCTATCACATCAACAGAGTGGTCTGTCATGCGTATATTATGGTGATTTCATATGTATTATAAATGCCTTTTATAACAGCATGTAGGAGAAGCACATAGTCACTGTGAAACAAAGGACTCCACTCAAGTTATAATGTCAATATACAGTGTACTCGATAGGTAGTAAGGCAGAACAACTGTGGATGTGATGTGGTTTAAAGATCAAACATCAACTTCTAAATTCTTGTTCACTTTCTCTGAAAAATCCTATGGGCCATGCAACCAACAAGTATTTTGATTCAAAATTCAGATATTATATATTCATCCATATCAACTGAAACACACATTATTATGCACACGTCTGATGGCAGGTAGAAGCCTGGTAAACCCAAAATAGTCAACACTACATCTCATCTTTGACATTCAGTATTGTAATATTGCTTTGCCGGAAAATTTCTTTCAATAAATTACAAAGACAATCTACTCTATATCTCAAAGTTCATAATTTGCAATTAATGTAATTATAAAGGAAAGCAAAGATGGAACACATTGTTGGTCCAACAACGAAATAGCAATTCAACCAGTAAATCAAGTAATGTTATTACACAAGGAGAGAACTTGATTTAGGAGGTATGAGAGAGAAAGCAAATAATAACAGATGGTCAGGAATCATTCATGATATCATATAGTAATTTATATTTCATTAATAGAACATACAACCTGACCTCCCCTGTGACTATTTAATAGATATCTAGGTCCACATCATAAATTGGCAGTTCCATCCACAAAATCAAGGGATGGATATCAATGAGGAATCAAATTTTAAGTCTATATGATAAAACACTGTAAAGCTTTGTTTATTAAAACAAAAATCTTTATAAAAATATACCATTGCACTTTTTCTAGCATAAAAGAAATGTAACCATTAAAATCAATAGCACTAAACAATTTTAAAATCAAAGCATTAAGTATGGCACAAACTTCTCAGTTCTGCAGAATAAGAGCTTCCATTATTTTGGTTTATCATCTTGTTCATGCCTCTTTTTGATCTAACATTTGATTTTTATATTGCTATGTAAAATTGTATCATAGCTAGATTTTGATTTAAACTTTTTCTGTATCACACTGGATGATACAACTTTATATATAGAAGATCAAAATTGAGAAGCAAAAATGATGACATGATTTATGAAAATTTGAAAACATTATTATTAATTTTCAAACTCAATGCTCAATGATTTTTATGCTAGTGATTTTTATCAAAGTAAAATGTCAACGACATGCAATATGTAGACCCTTTTAGCCTTCATACAAAACAGGTAGACCAATTACATCCTTACCTAAAAGTGTATGACAGGGTACAAAGACAGCATTTGTTACTATGACTTCAGCCATTGAACACTGATGATTATAAACACATCATATTAATGGACTTATTGCCATTGGAATACATGTCAAAAGTTGAAATTCTTCAGATTTGTTCAAGACATTGTCCGAACTTGTATCAAACATTCAACTCCCTTACACTCACAAATAATGGTTTCATATGTCAAACATATAGCAATTCAAAAATTAAAACATAAAAAGCTTCCACTTTAAGTTGCTTAATCTTTCATATTGCTACATTAATGAAATATTTCTTCTGCATGACACATTTGGGACTATTCAATCATTATGTAAGTTACTCTTACTTTGATTATTATTGAAATTGTTTATGATTATTTAAAATACAGATCAAAGCACCAATTCAGTCTTTATGTTCAATGTACAAACATACACGAAAAAAATACTAAATGAGCTATGGTGAAAATCCATCACAAATTCCACACTTTTTAAGTACTCATTTTGATTCCAGCTCAAAGTCACTATGACTAAACTTTGCCATGACGTAATCAAAATTGAGTTTTAATTTCTCATAATACTTGTAAAGGGAATCGTCTTGCTGGAACTCAGTACATCTCATGCCATAGTTCGACACACATTTCCTGTAGTGGTGTATGTAGGCTACGCTACTGTCCACCTTTTTTATCATGTACGATTCTTTGGCTGGTTTACTGACATGATGTATGCCTACCTCGAATACTTTGTCCGGCTTAAGCATGACCTTTGTTCGTATGCGACTAAAGAGTTTAGACCGTCCAGTATTGCCAATGGTGATCAAGCCAGAGGGATGGTTTTTACCTGCGTGGGGGTCATAAAAAGCACTGTTAAAACTAAGGCCTACCACATTATTGGCCATAATCGGCATCAAAGATAGATTCCATGTGGGATTGTTATCATGAGGAATTATAAATTCATCAATGTCATTAATAGCGACCACATTCGTTAGACTCATTGAGCGATATAGACAATCATTATGGGCCAATAACTGACCGTGGTACCAGATATCCCGCTCGTCTATATGGCTGGGTAGCTTCCACGGAATCACGGTCACGGTCTGTTCTTTGGCATAATAATCTAATACTTCTTTGGTACCATTGCTAGTAATATTAAAATCATAAAAGACGAAATGTTGAGAGCCTAGTAGTTTTGTAAGTTCTATAAACTCCACTATACTTTCCCTTTTCACGTCACCAAACAATGGAGGAATACAGACCCCAAACTTAAATGGGGCAGACTCTGGCTCAATTTTCATGATGTTCAACGTTATATGTTTACGAGTAAGTTTCTCATATTTTTCACCTAGTTCATTATCAACGTAAGTTACGGACACCTGACACGGTTGCTTGATAATTTCTGGAAGAGAACACGAGAGGATATATCCTCCAAACCTTCGGTTATGATTTTCACACATTTCATAAATCGTGGCATTCATCACTAATTTTTTAGCACCAACACGAAACATACATTTGACATCAACCTTGCTTTTTTTACCCCTGACAAGTAATGCAATGACCCTGACAATTGGTTCCCCACTACGTTTGTCTAGGTAGGCAGAATACACATAGAACACTTTAGATTTCAAAGGAATATAGGAGAACTTTTTTGAATTGGAGTTCAGCAAACAACTAGAAGATGAAGAACCAAAATTGATGTATGATTCCTCTCTGGTTAAGTTGGCACGCTTTTCATTGACGACACGTTTGATGTGACGGAGTTGTCGTACACCTCCCTGTTCTTGGTTTAATGGTCGTGAAGTCTTTGGCTCCGAGCTCACTAGACGGTGACTGGCCAGTCTACGATTTTTGCTGAATTGTGTCTTGGCTATGTCCAACTGCAGACGTCCATGAAAGAAGAATACCATTAAAAGGTAGAGCCCACACAGACTCATAAAGTAGAGCCGGTAAGGCAGACGACGTGCCATTTTGTTGGCTTTAAGCAGCTTCCAGGCCCCAAACTACAAAATAAAACATTTACTATTAAAAGAAATTTTTATCACAAGAAACATCAAGAGTAAAATATAAAAGTTTATGACTTGTACAACAGACAAACCTTCATTAGATACAGATGACTAACGAAAATGTTATCACATTTTTTTTCTCCAACCAGTCTTGCCAATCATCTAAAACCTATGTCCATAGCTTAATGCCTATTTCTTTGACTGAAAGCATTTTCTTAACATTAACCTCAACTAACTTACTACAGACTTACAGACTAACATGTGATTACCCCGATTCTTTTTTTGTATCAACAATCAACATATCTACCATTGACTTTTATCAGAAAATCCCAAAACAGTTAATCCCTATGATTCTAAACAAACTTTGTATGCTAGAACTTTCTCTACCATTGACTCAACATACAACAGTGGTATCCACATTATCAAAGTTTCTGCATGAGCAAAAGAAATCACAAATCCATACAAATAACAGCTCACATTTCCAACTTTGGATTCGACAGTAACACTGATTTACATTTGTTCTCACTATGTCATACAGTTACAAGTTTCTTGTCGTGAATAACACTTACTGAAGTAAACGGATCAAACAACAATAAAATAAAAACAATTTGTCAAACGTTACATGTCACATGTGTGATAGTCATGAGTGTTCCAGAACGGACTGGTCGTGACTGTCTGGTCAAACAAACACCTGATATATTATATCATTGTTATATCATGCAGAAATGACCAGTCCATCATTCTGGTTTCTGGACTTTTCAGTTACTATATATATCATAATGCAGGTCCCATCTACTCTTTTTATGTACTTTTAAAAGTAATAGATCAGTTGACAAAGGATAATGAAACTTTGTTAGTCTTGATAGCAGGTGCTATCTAGAGGTTGTTATACATGTACTGATCTCATAGTGCAACTTCTTAAAGACTCATAGAATCTTAAATGGGCCTATCAGGTGGACAAGGATATCTCAACCCGAGTGAAAGATTTTAGCTAATCAACCCGAGGCTTTTCGAGTGTTGATTGTCAAAATCTTTCACGAGGGTTGAGATATCCCTGTTCACCTGACAGGCCAATGTTTGAATCTTCTTCTCCCATACTGTAACGAGAAATGGTGAAAATTCAGTTAATATGAACGTTGCTGTGCGTAAAAATGGTTGCCACATGTATTGATGACGTCACTGTCTACCATGTGTGAGCTGTCTTTCCCCTACTCTGGTAAAAGACAGTTATCTTTTTCCCTAGCAACAGCGGGATAACCCTGTCAAGTATGAGAGAACAGAAAATGCCCCCACCTCTAGATGTAAACAGGACATGGGAAACACCACATGCTTCAAATTTCATGACAAAAGCAAACATATCATTTTATGCCAATTGCTCTGAACAGCATATCAACTGCATGGTCAAGCTGCTGCATATAGGTATAGCTATCCAACTGTCTTAGTTTCCTAATTTCTCAACTATTCTTGATGTTTAGGGGATAATAAACATTACAGATCTATTTCAATTGTTTCTCCTCTGTATTGTCTATGATAAAAGGATACTTTTATTTTACCTCTAAAATAGTGAGTGAGGGAGCCATCAGCTACAACATAGGCTTGCCTCAAATTCAATTGGTAATTCTTTATGCAATGATGAACACAGACAAATGTCACATTGCTATAAATTCTGGTTTATTCTGGTTTATTTGATAACTGTAGTGTCCAATAGAAATGGACAACTGTCAGATCCCAGACTGTAAATAGGCACTAACATCACACTTAACATATCAAACCAATGTTAACGATACAAATCTGTAAAACACGAGATAAACTGTAATGACAGATCCCATTAGGAGATAACGACAGAAGTCCACTACAACGTAAGTCACAATTTTTTCCTAGAAACTGTTTTACATAAATAATTGAATTGACATGAATGTGTATTAGTTTGCATGGAGAAAGGAAACCAGTAACATATTAAGTGATCTATCACAACAGACAGATGACCATGTGGTCTCCATAAACCAGTAAACATTTTACTCTTTAACACTGAAGCATCCAAGCATAGCTTGTAAACAAATTCCAATCTCTTTCTTTTGTTATATGTCAAGGAGGTTTTTGTGTAAATCTGTTGTTTTTAGAATTTTTAGAATTAATGATGAAATATAGAACGCCTCCACAAATAAAGAATTAAGCATGCATCGAATGACTAATGTTGATAATAAACAATGACTGTCATACGGAATACTTTATGTTTGATTGTTAATTATTGTTCATCTAACCTTTGAAATACTTACCTATGAGTAATTAAAAGATTCAGAATTTGTGCAAATTAACAAATATCAATTCCTGAAAAAGTATCAGCATCACAACGCACCAGTAAAACAATTAAATCAGAGAAACTGGAATCTTTTCTATTTCAACATGGTTTGGTTATGGTCAGAAATCAAAAGTGTAATAGTAAAGAAAGGCCCGGGAACAATGATAAATCACTGCTGTGCACTAATATAGAGATGTAATGATGTGTGGTTTTAACTGCGGCAGATCAAGTCTGACAACTAGTAACCTATGATCACTCCATATATCACTATCAATAACATCAGGGGTTCAAACACACCGAGGAGGAATAAATCACCAGACCGTGCAGATGATGAGGCGAATACAGGTCACACATGATTGACTTTGGTGGCACACATCCATAACTGATGTATCTGTATTGTTGTTAAATGTGACTGAGCTGGCATTGCATGGGAAACAAATGCCAAATAAACATGGCTTATTGACAATTGGTTTTGAATCAGGTCAAACTTTTCTGTGTACAATATAATTTCGCTTGAGATTGGAAATGGCAAAACAAATTGTCACAAAAAGTAGATGCCACAAAAAAGTTTCCTTTACTTCACACCTGAATGACCTTGGTGTACATACAAGCAAATAACATTTCAAAGTCATAGATGAATGACCAAAACTACATGACATGCTGGTCACACATGGATGACCAAGCTGTACATGACAATATTCAGGCCACACATGAGTGACCCAACTTTAACTTTACATTACCATTTCCATGTCGGCCTGAATGACCAAACTACATGACAACATGCAGGTCACGCATAAGTGACCAAGCTACGCATAACAACCTGCAGGACACACATGATTGACTCAGCTGTACATGATGATATTCAGATCACACATAACCAGCTATAGTCATACATGATTGCACCAATCAGTAAGAAAGCAGTATTTCAGTCACACATGATTTGTTTTCATTTGAAAAATCATTATATAATATACAATGTAACGCCTAGAATCATGACATTATATAACATACAATGTAACGCCTAGAATCATGACATTACATAATATACAATGTAATGCCTAGAATCATGACATTACATAACATACAATGTAACGCCTAGAATCATGACATTACATAATAATACAATGTAATGACTAGAATCATGATCACAGTGCATAACATACAATATAATGACTAGAATCATGACATTACATTACAAGAGATCCCAGAGGGATCTTGGCGCCCACCAAAGAATGATCTACGTCTGACAATAGAAAGAGGGATCTTTTCTCTGCTTTCAAATTTTTACTTCATATTACTATATATGACATTTGAGAAAGATCTTTTCAGTACTTTCTGAGATATATAACACTAACAAACTTCAATTGTCAAAAACCTGTTGGCCATCTTGTTGACCGAACGGTCCCAAAATGCAATATGCAGATCCTAGGAAAACCTACATATAAAATTTGAGACAGATCACTTTAGTACTTTCTGAGAAATAGCGTTAACAAACTTCAATTATCAAAATTCAAAATGGTGGCCTGTCGGCCATCTTGTTGACCGATCGGTCCCAAAATGTATCATGCATAACTAGGGACCAAAGGGAACCAGCACATGAAATTTGAAATATATCCCTCCAGTATTTTCTGAGAAATAGCGGTAACAAACTTACACTATCAAAATCCAAGATGGCGGCCTGGTGGCCATCTTGTTGACCGATCCGTCCCAAAATGCAATATGCACAACAAGGGCCCTAGGGAAACCTACATGTGAAATTTTTTGAGAGAGATCCCTTCAGTACTTTCTGAGAAATAGCAGTAACAACTTTTAACTATCAAAATCAAAGATGGCGGCCTGGTGGCCATCTTGTTGACCGATTGGTCCCAAAATAAAATATGCACAACTAGGGCCCTAGGGCAACCTACATGTGAAATTTGAGAGAGATCCCTTCAGTACTTTCTGAGAAATAGCGGTAAGACACTTTAACTACCAAAATCCAAGATGGCGGCCTGGCGGCCATCTTGTAAACCGATCCGTCCCAAAATGCAATATGCACACCTAGGGCCCTAGGGCAACCTACATGTGAAATTTGAGAGAGATCCCTTCAGTACTTTCTGAGAAATAGCCGTAACAAACTTTAACTACCAAAATCCAAGATGGCGGCCTGGCGGCCATCTTGTTAACCGATCCGTCCCAAAATGCAATATGCACAACTAGGGTCCTAGGGCAACCTACATGTGAAATTTGAGAGAGATCCCTTCAGTACTTTCTGAGAAATAGCGGTAACAAACTTTAACTACCAAACTCCAAGATGGCGGCCTGGCGGCCATCTTGTTAACCGATCCGTCCCAAAATGCAATATGCACTACTAGGGCCCTAGGGGAACCTACATGTGAAATTTGAGAGAGATCCCTTCAGTACTTTCTGAGAAATAGCGGTAACAAACTTTAACTATCAAAATCCAAGATGGCGGCCTGGCGGCCATTTTGTTAACCGATCGGTCCTAAAATGCAATATGCACAACTAGGGCCCTAGGGGAACCTACATATGAAATTTGAGAAAGATCCCTTAAGCCCTTTCCGAGAAATAGCGGTAACAAGAAATGTTAACGGGCGGAAGGACGGACGGACGGACGGACGGACGGAAGGACGGACGGACGGACGGACGGACGGAAGGACGGACGGACGGAAGGACGGACGACGGACCACGGACAAAAAGCGATTAGAATAGCCCACCATCTAATGATGGTGGGCTAAAAATACAATGTAATGCCTAGAATCATGACATTACATAACATACAATGTAATGCCTAGAATCATGACATTACATAATATACAATGTAATGCCTAGAATCATGACATTACATAACATACAATGTAATGCCTAGAATCATGACATTACATAACATACAATGTAATGCCTAGAATCATGACATTACATAACATACAATGTAATGCCTAGAATCATGACATTACATAATACACAATATAATGCCTAGAATCATGACATTACATAACATACAATGTAATGCCTAGAATCATGACATTACATAACATACAATATAATGCCTAAAATCATAACATTACATAATATACAATGTAATGCCTAGAATCATAACAGTGCATAACATACAATGTAATGCCTAGAATCATGACATTACATAACATACAATGTAATGCCTAGAATCATAACATTACATAACATACATTGTAATGCCTAAAATCATAACATTACATAACATACAATGTAATGCCTAGAATCATGACAGTATATAATATACAATGTAATGCCTAGAATCATGACATTACATAACACACAATGTAATGCCTAGAATCATAACATTACATAACATACAATGTAATGCCTAGAATCATAACATTACATAACATACATTGTAATGCCTAAAATCATAACATTACATAATATACAATGTAATGCCTAGAATCATAACAGTGCATAACATACAATGTAATGCCTAGAATCATGACATTACATAACATACAATGTAATGCCTAGAATCATGACATTACATAACATACAATGTAACGCCTAGAATCATGACATTACATAACATACAATGTAACGCCTAGAATCATGACATTACATAATATACAATGTAATGCCTAGAATCATGACATTACATAACATACAATGTAATGCCTAGAATCATGACATTACATAACATACAATGTAATGCCTAGAATCATGACATTACATAACATACAATGTAATGCCTAGAATCATGACATTACATAACATACAATGTAACGCCTAGAATCATGACATTACATAATATACAATGTAATGCCTAGAATCATGACATTACATAATATACAATGTAACGCCTAGAATCATGACATTACATAACATACAATGTAATGCCTAGAATCATGACATTACATAACATACAATGTAATGCCTAGAATAATGACATTACATAACAAACAATATAATGCCTAGAATCATGACATTATATAATAAACAATGTAATGCCTAAAATCATGACATTACATAACATACAATGTAATGCCTAGAATCATAACATTACATAACATACAATATAATGCCTAGAATCATAACATTACATAATATACAATGTAATGCCTAGAATCATGACATTAAATAACATACAATGTAATGCCTAGAATCATGACATTACATAATATACAATATAATGCCTAGAATCATAACACTACATAATATACAATATAATGCCTAGAATCATGATATTACATAACATACAATATAATGCCTAGAATCATGACATTACATAATATACAATATAATGCCTAGAATTATGACAGTGCATAATATACAATATAATGCCTAGAATTATGACAGTGCATAATATACAATGTAATGCCTAGAATCATGACATTACATAACATACAATGTAATGCCTAGAATCATAACATTACACAACATACAATGTAATGCCTAGAATCATGACATTATATAATATACAATGTAATGCCTAGAATCATGACATTACATAACATACAATGTAATGCCTAGAATCATGACATTACATAACATACAATGTAACGCCTAGAATCATGTCATTACATAACATACAATGTAACGCCTAGAATCATGTCATTACATAACATACAATGTTATGCCTAGAATCATGACATTATATAATAAGCAATGTAACGCCTAGAATCATGTCATTACATAACATACAATGTTATGCCTAGAATCATGACATTACATAACATACAATGTAACGCCTAGAATCATGTCATTACATAACATACAATGTAACGCCTAGAATCATGTCATTACATAACATACAATGTTATGCCTAGAATCATGACATTATATAATAAGCAATGTAATGCCTAGAATCATGACATTACATAATATACAATATAATGCCTAGAATTATGACAGTGCATAATATACAATATAATGCCTAGAATCATGACAGTGCATAATATACAATGTAATGCCTAGAATCATCACAGTGCATAATAACAATGTAATGCCTAGAATCATGACATTACATAACATACAATGTAATGCTTAGAATCATGACAGTGCATAACACACAATGTAATGCCTAGAATTATGACAGTGCATAACATACAATGTAATGCCTAGAATTATGACAGTGCATAACACAAAATGTAATGCCTAGAATCATGACATTACATAATATACAATGTAATGCCTAGAATCATGACAGTGCATAACACACAATGTAATGCCTAGAATTATGACAGTGCATAACACAAAATGTAATGCCTAGAATCATGACATTACAAAATAACAATGTAATGCCTAGAATTATGACAGTGCATAACATACAATGTTATGCCTAGAATCATGACATTACATAACATACAATATAATGCCTAGAATCATGACAGTGCATAACATACAATGTAACGCCTAGAATCATGACAGTGCATCACACACAATGTAATGCCTAGAATTATGACAGTGCATAACATACAATGTAATGCCTAGAATGATGACAGTGCATAACATACAATGTAATGCCTAGAATCATGACATTATATAACATACAATGTAATGCCTAGAATCATGACAGTGCATCACATACAATGTAACGCCTAGAATCATGTCATTACATAACATACAATGTAATGCCTAGAATCATGACAGTGCATAACATACAATGTAATGCCTAGAATCATGACATTACATAACATACATTGTAATGCCTAAAATCATGACATTACATAACATACAATGTAATGCCTAGAATCATGACATTACATAACATACAATGTAATGCCTAGAATCATGACATTACATAACATACAATGTAATGCCTAAAATCATGACATTACATAACATACAATGTAATGCCTAGAATCATGACAGTGCATAACATACAATGTAATGCCTAGAATCATCACAGTGCATAATAACAATGTAATGCCTAGAATCATGACATTACATAACATACAATGTAATGCCTAGAATCATGACATTACATAACATACAATGTAATGCCTAGAATCATCACAGTGCATAACATACAATGTAATGCCTAGAATCATCACAGTGCATCATAACAATGTAATGCCTAGAATCATGACATTACATAACATACAATATAATGCCTAGAATCATGACAGTGCATAACATACAATGTAATGCCTAAAATCATGCCATTACATAACATAAAATGTAATGCCTAGAATCATGACATTACATAACATACAATGTAATGCCTAGAATCATGTCATTACATAACAAACAATATAATGCCTAGAATCATGACAGTGCATAACATACAATGTAATGCCTAGAATCATCACAGTGCATAATAAGAATGTAATGCCTAGAATCATGACATTACATAACATACAATATAATGCCAAGAATCATGATAGTGCATAACATACAATGTAATGCCTAGAATCATGCCATTACATAACATACAATGTAATGCCTAGAATCATAACATTACATAATATACAATGTAATGCCTAGAATCATGACAGTGCATAACATACAATGTAATGCCTAGAATCATGACATTATATAATATACAATGTAATGCCTAGAATCATGACATTACATAACATACAATATAATGCCTAGAATCATGACAGTGCATAACATACAATGTAATGCCTAGAATCATCACAGTGCATAATAACAATGTAATGCCTAGAATCATGACATTATTTAATATACAATATAATGACTAGAATCATGACATTACATAACATACAATGTAATGCCTAGAATCATGACATTACATAACATACAATGTAATGCCTAGAATCATGACAGTGCATAACATACAATGTAATACCTAGAATCATGACATTACATTCAAATACAATGTAATGCCTAAAATCATGACATTACATAACATACAATGTAATGCCTAGAATCATGACATTACATAATATACAATGTAATGCCTAGAATCATGACATTACATAATATACAATGTAATGCCTACAATCATGACAGTGCATCACATACAATGTAATGCCTAGAATTATGACAGTGCATAACATACAATGTTATGCCTAGAATCATGACATTACATAATATACAATGTAATGCCTAGAATTATGACAGTGCATAACATACAATGTAATGCCTAGAATCATGACATTACATAACATACAATGTAATGCCTAGAATCATGACAGCGCATAACATACAATGTAATGCCTAGAATTATGACAGTGCATAACATACAATGTAATGCCTAGAATCATGACATTACATAACATACAATGTAATGCCTAGAATCATGACAGCGCATAACATACAATGTAATGCCTAGAATTATGACAGTGCATAACACACAATGTAATGCCTAGAATTATGACAGTGCATAACACACAATGTAATGCCTAGAATCATGACATTATATAATATACAATGTAATGCCTAGAATCATGACATTACATAACATACAATGTAATGCCTAGAATCATGACATTACATTAAAATACAATGTAATGCTAAAATCATGACAGTGCATAACACACAATGTAATGCCTAGAATCATGACAGTGCATAACACACAATGTAATGCCTAGAATCATGACATTATATAATATACAATGTAACGCCTAGAATCATGACATTACATAACATACAATGTAACGCCTAGAATCATGACATTACATAACATACAATGTAATGCCTAGAATCATGACATTACATTAAAATACAATGTAATGCCTAAAATCATGACAGTGCATAACACACAATGTAATGCCTAGAATCATGACATTACATAATATACAATGTAATGCCTACAATCATGACAGTGCATCACATACAATGTAATGCCTAGAATCATGACATTACATAACACACAATGTAATGCCTAGAATCATGACAGTGCATAATATACAATGTAACGCCTAGAATCATGACATTATATAATATACAATGTAACGCCTAAAAATCATGACATTACTATAACATACAATGTAACGCCTAGAATCATGACATTACATAACATACAATGTAACGCCTAGAATCATGTCATTACATAACATACAATGTAACGCCTAGAATCATGACATTACATAACATACAATGTAATGCCTAGAATCATGACATTACATAACATACAATGTAATGCCTAGAATCATGACATTACATAACATACAATGTAATGCCTAGAATCATGACATTACATAATATACAATGTAATGCCTAGAATCATGACATTACATAACATACAATGTAATGCCTAGAATCATGACAGTGCAATAATACACAATGTAATGCCTAGAATCATGACAGTGCATAACATACAATGTAATGCCTAGAATCATGACAGTGCATAATACACAATATAATGCCTAGAATCATGACATTACATAATACACAATGTAATGCCTAGAATCATGACATTACATAACATACAATATAATGCCTAGAATCATGACATTACATAACATACAATATAATGCCTAGAATCATGACATTACATAATACACAATGTTAATGCCTAGAATCATGACATTATATATAATATACAATGTAATGCCTAGAATCATGACATTATATAATATACAATGTAATGCCTAGAATCATGACATTACATAACATACAATGTAATGCCTAGAATCATGACATTACATAATACACAATGTAATGCCTAGAATCATGACATTACATAACATACAATGTAATGCCTAGAATCATGACATTACATATAATATACAATGTAATGCCTAGAATCATGACATTACATAACATACAATGTAATGCCTAGAATCATGACATTACATAACATACAATGTAACGCCTAGAATCATGACATTACATAACATACAATGTAATGCCTAGAATCATGACATTACATAACATACAATGTAATGCCTAGAATCATGACATTACATAACATACAATGTAATGCCTAGAATCATGACATTACATAACATACAATGTAATGCCTAGAATCATGACATTATGCATTACAACATACAATGTAATGCCTAGAATCATGACATTAATATAATATACAATGTAATGCCTAGAATCATGACATTACTTAATAATAAATGTAATGCCTAGAATCATGACATTACTAACTTTACTCTTTTACATTTATGTGTAGGATTGCCTAGAATCATGACATTTCCAATAAATATACTTGTAAGCCTAGAATCATGATATGTACATTAAAACTGAGAATTACTTCATACAATGTAAGCCTAGAATCATGACATTACATAATCATACAATGTAATGCCTAAATCATGACATTACATAATATACAATGTAATGCCTAGAATCATGACTATAACATACAATGTAATGCCTAGAATCATGACATTACATAATATACAATGTAAGCCTAGAATCATGACATTACATAACATACAATGTAATGCCTAGAATCATGACATTACATAATATACAATGTAATGCCTAGAATCATGACATTACATAACATACAATGTAACGCCTAGAATCATGACATTACATAACATACAATGTAATGCCTAGAATCATGACATTACATAACATACAATGTAATGCCTAGAATCATGACATTACATAATATACAATGTAATGCCTAGAATCATGACATTACATAATATACAATGTAATGCCTAGAATCATGACATTACATAATATACAATGTAATGCCTAGAATCATGACATTACATAATATACAATGTAATGCCTAGAATCATGACATTACATAATATACAATGTAATGCCTAGAATCATGACATTACATAATATACAATGTAATGCCTAGAATCATGACATTACATAAATACACAATGTAATGCCTAGAATCATGACATTACATAATATACAATGTAATGCCTAGAATCATGACATTACATAACATACAATGTAATGCCTAGAATCATGACATTACATAATATACAATGTAATGCCTAGAATCATGACATTACATAATATACAATGTAATGCCTAGAATCATGACATTACATAACATACAATGTAATGCCTAGAATCATGACATTACATAACATACAATGTAACGCCTAGAATCATGACATTATATAATATACACTAGAATCATGACATTACATAACATACAATGTAATGCCTAGAATCATGACATTACATATAATATACAATGTAATGCCTAGAATCATGACATTACATAACATACAATGTAATGCCTAGAATAGACATTACATAAATCAATGTAATGCCTAGAATCATGACATTACATAACATACAATGTAATGCCTAGAATCATGACATTACATAATATACAATGTAATGCCTAGAATCATGACATTACATAACATACAATGTAATGCCTAGAATCATGACATTATATAATATACAATGTAATGCCTAGAATCATGACATTACATAACATACAATGTAATGCCTAGAATCATGACATTACATAATATACAATGTAATGCCTAGAATCATGACATTATATAAATACAATGTAATGCCTAGAATCATGACATTACATAACATACAATGTAATGCCTAGAATCATGACATTACATAAATATACAATGTAATGCCTAGAATCATGACATTATATAATATACAATGTAATGCCTAGAATCATGACATTACATAACATACAATGTAATGCCTAGAATCATGACATTACAATAACATACAATGTAATGCCTAGAATCATGACATTACATAACATACAATGTAATGCCTAGAATCATGACATTACATAATATACAATGTAACGCCTAGAATCATGACATTACATAACATACAATGTAATGCCTAGAATCATGACATTACATAAATACAATGTAATGCCTAGAATCATGACATTACATAACATACAATGTAACGCCTAGAATCATGACATTACATAATATACAATGTAATGCCTAGAATCATGACATTAAATAACATACAATGTAACGCCTAGAATCATGCATACATTACAATTACATACAATGTAATGCCTAGAATCATGACATTACATAACATACAATGTAATGCCTAGAATCATGACATTACATAAATACAATGTAATGCCTAGAATCATGACATTACATAACATACAATGTAATGCCTAGAATCATGACATTACATAATATACAATGTAACGCCTAGAATCATGACATTACATAATATACAATGTAATGCCTAGAATCATGACATTATATAATATACAATGTAACGCCTAGAATCATGACATTACATAATATACAATGTAACGCCTAGAATCATGACATTATATAATATACAATGTAATGCCTAGAATCATGACATTATATAATATACAATGTAACGCCTAGAATCATGACATTACATAATATACAATGTAATGCCTAGAATCATGACATTATATAATATACAATGTAACGCCTAGAATCATGACATTACATAATATACAATGGAATGATTAGAATCATACACAATCCAGAATGCTGTCTTGTAACACACAGCAGGGGAGAAGATTATCATCACAAATAATTCTGCTCAAAGTTATTCTTAGATAGTAGATAGTAGATATGTCACAAAATGCTGTTACTTTTAAATACAAACAAAACTAATCATGTTCTACAGACAAATATATAGAACAAATTATATGCCAGCTATACAACCATCAACTATCTTATAAGATATGGATGATTAAATACATCATAAATACACATCAGTTACACACAATAGGTCTAGATTAACTATATACTGGCCTCTTCAATCCCAGTATAACTGATAAAGTTCTATCATGGTGTATGGAGCAATATCAACCCAAACTACCATATACAATATAGAAGCTCTGTTCATTATTTTCCCTCTGACATCCTCCTATAAAAGGCTGTACAAACCTTGTATGGATTGGTATCATTTAAATAGCATCCAAACTACAGGCTCCATATGGCAATGCATAAGAGCTGCGACACTCCTCACGACACTCAGCATGCCTCACTATCATCTGTGGCCGTTTATGCAGCCTCCTCGACTTGTACCCCTTACATCAAGACATCAGTGTAAGACAATCAATAACCAGTGTTCTGACATGGTTCCCTGGGCATGCCGACCTACCAGAATATGGCCCACTCACTCATCAAAATCTGATCAATGTTACCCGCTGCTTTGGTAGCAGTGTTACTAGGACATTCGCAATCACAAATAAAAAAAATAAAAAATACAACTCAATCTTTTCTCTACTGTCAAACACTAAGAAGATTATTTTGGTGAAAGGTCAAGAAAAGTACTTTTATGACAAAATTTCATGTAGAAAAAAAATCTGACTGATGCCATATGGACAACTGTGAACTATGATTAACTTGTAGGACTATGTCTATTATACCGACTCTTTAGTTATGAACCAAACACATCACTTATAAGACCTGCTAGTTTTAATAAAAATTAGTGTTTTTTGAAAATATATCTTTATTCAAAAATATTTTTTTCTGATGATGATGAAATAATTGAAATGTGAATGACTACTGATACACTCATTTACCATGTGATTAAAGGTGAGCAGAAAAAGCTTGCAGTTACCTGGCACATACATCATGAGGTTTTACGACATCTGCAATTTTTTAATACAACAAAAATAAACTTTTCATGTTTATTGTTGCAATTAAATCAAACCCCAGAAAAAACTGTTGAAATTAGATAAGATCCACATCATAGATTTTTTTAATGTTTTATCCGACAAAATACCTTTAAAGACAAATGAGGACTTTTAATTTAAAACCACAAACTACAAATATTTCACACACCTATCTAATTAACAACTGGAGTCAAAGATCCTACATTTCGAGTCATTAAGGTTTTAAAAAAGAGAAGATGGTTTGTGAGGTAGGAAGCTGTTGTAAAGATGAATGAATGTGTTTGTTTGATTGATGGGTGAACTTGAAAAATGGGTCAGTGTTAAGATCTTAAAGGTGAAATTTGGTGAATCTTAAAGTGTGGATTTTATGAATGTGATTTTAACTTTGGCCTAATCTCACCAACACAACAGCAGATGTGACTTCTTATTATTATTATGATTGTAACAAGCAGAATTTTCATCTGACTTAGAAGTTCTGATTAACAAATCCTGAGTTACACTTGTGAGTTCGAGGCCCGGATAGGGCAGGAGTCAATAAATTATCATGCTTTGTTAAATTGTATTTCTATTATATTTTCTATATAAATAAATATAGTAGTTAATTTGCATGATGTAGGTAAAGTAAAGCACAATTCTATAGATACTAAAATTGTTATTGTCTCTTCAATCTATTTTCAAACAATATGACGCAAAAATACATATCTCATCCTCATATCAATTCAAACTATAGTCCTGCTATATTTATTTCCATAAAGTTTAAGGACAAAGTCTGAATCTTAATCAATCTTGACACATTAGGTAGACACAGTTCTTTTCTTACTTTGCACAAAATGTACATTGTTGTAGTTTCAGATGTATAGCCACAGCTACATACAAATTGTAACATTTATAAATTTTACCCCAAAGGAGGTATCAATTTGGTGGCCATTTTGAAGCATAACTTAATTTTTTTTTGCAAACAAAGTTTCATCAAAATTAAAGTCATTTAACAAACACACAAAAATCAAAGATAACATTGTTTTCAGCTAGTCAGATACCATAGCAGCCATCTTGAATGCATTATCCACAGAAAAGAGGAAGATTTATTCAACAATATATTGAACATATTATGTTGACAACCTGTAATTTTAAAGCTGATTAAATGGAAATTTAAGAGATGAAGAAAAATTTATGCATTGAAGACACGTAAAATTTGTATTGATCCTTATAATTCCTCAACAGGTATTGACTGCCCAGCTGCACATGTGATTGTGAATAAGCTGGTGAGGTCCACGAGCCTATCTACACAAATATTCCATTCATACTGCAAGTCACATGTCTGTTTTCACCATAAAAATAAAACTCTGTTTCCGTCATGTAAGCACATTTTTTTCTTTCTATACTTTATATATCAATCAATTTGTTCATTATTCTATTCTACTGATTTATTTCTCAATTTTTAATTTAGCAATATGTCTGTTTCACAAGCTAAATCATTAAAATTAATTGACTTCATTAACCTGTCTTTTTGACATGCTCTCCCGCATAATTGATATGAACTGAGGTTTTACAAAGTTGCATGATATCTTAGCTTCATCAGTTCCCTCATAGAATTGATTCATAGAGTATGTACAGCAGAGGACATCAAATTTTATTTTATAAATACAAATGTACAAATTTTCAATTGACTATTCCTCACCTTATACTGTATGTTTTTCTTAATTGAAATGATTCATCAAACATCAATTTGTTTCATCTGTATCTAGGCATCAGAAAAGATGATCAAGAGTCACAATACAGCTTAGTAAACTTGTCTTATTGTCAAACTGTCTTTTAGTATGTTTGCTCAACTCTGTTAACTATACACATTTCATCAAGATTACAACTTTATGATACAACTTTGTAGATATGTCTTATTGTCCAGATAAGTTGAACAGTTAGACATGTCTTTACTAAGATTGTACAACATTATGATTAGACTTTGTAGATATGTCTTATCATACAGATAATTAAAGGTACAGTTAGACGCATCTTTACTAAGATTGTACAACATTATGATTAGACTCTGTAGATATGTCTTATTGCCCAGATGAGTTGTACAGTTAGATGTGTCTTTACTAAGATTGTACAATATAATGATAAGACTTTGTAGCTATGTCTTAATTATCATACAGATGAGTTGTACTGTTAGACATGTCTTTACAAAGAGTGTACAGTACTATAAGACTTTGTAGATATGTCTTATCATACAGATGAGTTGTACTGTTAGACATGTCTTTACAAAGAGTGTACAGTACTATAAGACTTTGTAGATACGTCTTATCATACAGATGAGTTGTACTGTTAGACATGTCTTTACAAAGAGTGTGCAGTACTATAAGACTTTGTAGATACGTCTTATCATACAGATGAGTTGTACTGTTAGACATGTCTTTACAAAGAGTGTGCAGTACTATAAGACTTTGTAGATACGTCTTATCATACAGATGAGTTGTACTGTTAGACATGTCTTTACAAAGAGTGTGCAGTACTATAAGACTTTGTAGATACGTCTTATCATACAGATGAGTTGTACTGTTAGACATGTCTTTACAAAGAGTGTGCAGTACTATAAGACTTTGTAGATACGTCTTATCATACAGATGAGTTGTACTGTTAGACATGTCTTTACAAAGAGTGTGCAGTACTATAAGACTTTGTAGATATGTCTTAATTATCATACAGATGAGTTGTACTGTTAGACATGTCTTTACAAAGAGTGTACAGTACTATAAGACTTTGTAGATACGTCTTATCATACAGATGAGTTGTACTGTTAGACATGTCTTTACAAAGAGTGTACAGTACTATAAGACTTTGTAGATATGTCTTAATTATCTATACAGATGAGTTGTACTGTTAGACATGTCTTTACAAAGAGTGTACAGTACTATAAGACTTTGTAGATACGTCTTATCATACAGATGAGTTGTACTGTTAGACATGTCTTTACAAAGAGTGTACAGTACTATAAGACTTTGTAGATATGTCTTATCATACAGATGAGTTGTACTGTTAGACATGTCTTTACAAAGAGTGTGCAGTACTATAAGACTTTGTAGATACGTCTTATCATACAGATGAGTTGTACTGTTAGACATGTCTTTACAAAGAGTGTGCAGTACTATAAGACTTTGTAGATACGTCTTATCATACAGATGAGTTGTACTGTTAGACATGTCTTTACAAAGAGTGTGCAGTACTATAAGACTTTGTAGATACGTCTTATCATACAGATGAGTTGTACTGTTAGACATGTCTTTACAAAGAGTGTACAGTACTATAAGACTTTGTAGATACGTCTTATCATACAGATGAGTTGTACTGTTAGACATGTCTTTACAAAGAGTGTGCAGTACTATAAGACTTTGTAGATACGTCTTATCATACAGATGAGTTGTACTGTTAGACATGTCTTTACAAAGAGTGTGCAGTACTATAAGACTTTGTAGATATGTCTTAATTATCATACAGATGAGTTGTACTGTTAGACATGTCTTTACAAAGAGTGTACAGTACTATAAGACTTTGTAGATACGTCTTATCATACAGATGAGTTGTACTGTTAGACATGTCTTTACAAAGAGTGTACAGTACTATAAGACTTTGTAGATATGTCTTAATTATCATACAGATGAGGTACAGTTAGACATGTCTTTACTAAGATTGTACAATATAATGATAAGCCTTTGTAGATATGTCTTATCATACAGATGAGTTGTACTGTTAGACATGTCTTTACAAAGAGTGTACAGTACTATAAGACTTTGTAGATATGTCTTATCATACAGATGAGTTGTACTGTTAGACATGTCTTTACAAAGAGTGTACAGTACTATAAGACTTTGTAGATATGTCTTAATTATCATACAGATGAGTTGTACTGTTAGACATGTCTTATACAGATGAGTTGTACTGTTAGACATGTCTTTACAAAGAGTGTACAGTACTATAAGACTTTGTAGATATGTCTTAATTATCATACAGATGAGTTGTACTGTTAGACATGTCTTTACAAAGAGTGTACAGTACTATAAGACTTTGTAGATATGTCTTATCATACAGATGAGTTGTACTGTTAGACATGTCTTTACAAAGAGTGTACAGTACTATAAGACTTTGTAGATACGTCTTATCATACAGATGAGTTGTACTGTTAGACATGTCTTTACAAAGAGTGTGCAGTACTATAAGACTTTGTAGATATGTCTTAATTATCATACAGATGAGGTACAGTTAGACATGTCTTTACAAAGAGTGTACAGTACTATAAGACTTTGTAGATATGTCTTAATTATCATACAGATGAGTTGTACTGTTAGACATGTCTTTACAAAGAGTGTACAGTACTATAAGACTTTGTAGATATGTCTTAATTATCATACAGATGAGGTACAGTTAGACATGTCTTTACAAAGAGTGTACAGTACTATAAGACTTTGTAGATATGTCTTAATTATCATACAGATGAGTTGTACAGTTAGACATGTCTTTACTAAGATTGTACAGTATTATGATAAGACTCTGTAGATATGTCTTATACAACTCCATTCATGTGTCTTTCTGTTTCTCGTCTGTTGACAGTCTAAGTTGTGATGTAAGTTTGTTAAGAGCAGTTCTATGCTATTGACTAGATCACAACGACCACTAAGTCAGACTGATTCCTGGTTAAAAGCCTTTAAAAGACATCTGTAGGAGAGTGAGAATTCCTGTCGCTCCCAAGACACTGTCTACTGGCACCAGTCTAGGTAAACTACCACCAGAAGTAGCCATATCTGACATGTGTTATAGCAATGGTTTCCTGTGATATATTCCGGCAGTCTCCTCTAGCACTCTAACGCGACTCTAACGTGACCAAGGCGTATACAGTTCTGGATAAAACTCCATTGATCTGTAGCCTCTCATTCAAGTCCACTTTGTGTAGAGATCACATCTAACTACCATATAACCAGAGACTGTCCATTATCTGTTACTTCCGTATGTTCTAAACCCTACACTTTTTATTGTAACTCCACATTCTAATGAACTATACATTATATGCCAAAACATGCAAACAACTAGTGCTTTATGCATCCAAGTAACTCATTTCAGCAATTGTACATCTTCTGTAAACTCATACTCACATCTGAGCTACTGCATATTATACAGAAATATCAACAAAATCATGCAGTAAAAAGTTCCCCATGATTAAAGGAGAGTCAACGAGACTTTTACACTGCCAATAACCAGGCAAAAATTGTGGATCAACGATCAACCAAATATATTTGTCCTTGAGAATGTATCTGACCTTTAGAGTATGTTTCACCTTTGCCACAGACCAATGATTTCCCCAACAAGTGTTAAGGTCTAAAAGAGAATATGTTACCATAACATTAGCACATACACTACCTACACCCATAGAGGACCTAAACACACAACATTATTGTACCGGATTAGGAATGCTGCTCAAGACACATAATGAAGCATGTTTTATCTCAATTTCTATTGCAAATCAATAACTCACAAACAAAACTAATGACATAAAGCTTAGATACTACTGATAATGACACTATTATTAATGTCATTATTTCTTTATCACTTTAACAATTTTTGTGTCATTTTTCAAAGTACATGTGATTGTATTTTAAACTACAGTAGTCTTACCCTTTCATAATTACAAGCTCAAAATATTTTTTTACTTGTTGATTATCCGGTGTCACTCGGCAGGAGTTTGGCCGATTTCTCATGATCTTTAATATAGGTTAAGGTCATTTATTTCAACAAACTTAGTAGCATTTGGCTCTAGTTTGCTACACACCCAATAACAGATCACTGTTTTACTTTGTTAACAAATCTTCAACCAAATTGACTCCTGAGTGACCTTCAATGGAATTCAATTTTAACCCATAATGTTTGTTCTTCGTAGTTTTATCTAGAAGCAGTTATAATTTTGAGAAAAAAATAAACGAAAAAAAGAATGTAACAATAAGCGATTCTTTTTTGACAAAAACTTAATCACAATTCAAGAATATTGAGATATGAATCCTTTAAGACACAAATTAATTCCAGAGAGGAACAGAGATATTGGTATTCCCCAGTACATGTCACCACCCAGCGTGTCATGTTGTAATGATCCGTCACCTCTTGGCTGTAACAGAACATCGGAAGGCACTTCATACCTCATTTTATACACGAGTACTCTTAAGGGGTGAACGAGTAATAGACAGACAGAAGTTCATATTTATAAATTGTAATATGCTCCTGTCAGGAACAAGGGATTTAAAAAAAAAAAACTTTCATTAAAATAATTTTTTCTAATTACAAGATACAATAAGAGGCAATCTGTTCATCTATTTAATTACTTAAAGTTAATTCCTACTCAAAGATAAAACACTTGTACAGAAAGTACAAACACAGACTAAATGATTACAGCAGCAACTTGTTTGTATTCTCTGGCCAATTACAATTTACATTAAAATTGTATCTTTATATATATATCCTCAATTGCCCTCCAATTGAACTCCAAATAATAATGCAAGTCTCAAAGTATTTCTAATTATGAGATTCAGTCAAACCAGCTCTCACGGCCATCTGAATATAATGACAACCTGTCTATAACGACCACTTTTAGACTCCCAATGGCTTATCTATCATTTTAAAACTACTGATAGTTCAGTGAAGCAAAAGATTTGTAGGGTTGCATTGTCACCATCTGGTTTATACATTTTGTCAGTATTTAGAAAAATGAATACATACATCAGTGAAATTTGTTTAACATAAATAATTATTTAATTACAATAACTCATTTTAATGAAGTATTTGTTGCTATTGTCATTCAGAAATAAAGCTCAACATCTTTCGAACAAAAAGGTCAGGAAAATTTGTTGTTTAAAAATTACATCAGAATCAAACATACCTCACATTTTTACCTTCAGACAGTTTGTCCCCAACACATGGACATAGCTACAGAGGACCTCCTACTCTAACACACAGTATCCTCCATACCACTGGCAAATCACGAAATGACACATTCCTCCGTCATCTCTCAATGCATACCACAGTCAACATGAAACCTCCCTAAGTTTTCTATTTAACAGATAATCGCCCCTCCCTCAATGTTTTTGTTACGAACACCTTGTTTTACTGATAACCTCTACATGCCCCTTTCCATTGATGATGCCAACAACCTGAGCAAATATCGTATGTGAAATGGATTTGTCATAAATCAGTACGTTAGCTTGTATGCAACATTCTTTATCTCTGTTTTATCTCAGGACCAGCAGCTGTCAAGCCTTTTATTATTAAACAAACAACCATAATTAAACATTCAATCATAATTTTTAATCAGAATGGTTTAATCTAATTTATGAAATTTAGACTTAACTGAAACAAAAATGGTTGTTTTTATTCAGTGTAGACCAGTTTATCTCCCAACGTTACCTGCTTTAGACTTGGTTGGACAATATTTTCTGTAGATTCAAATTCCTTTCTCCAGAAGAAAGAAAGTATTGAAGGACAAGACCTTGACTTACGAAGAATATGCAGACATTTTCCATCAGTATATACCAGCTGTACTTGTACATGCAGAGGAAAGCAACTTTTAACATTTAATGTGCACAATTACCACAATACACCCAATTAGTAATTATATCATCATGTGATTTACTCACATGGAAAGATAATTGTGTGTGACACATATCTGCCAGTGCCCTCAAACTGTCCGCCCTCCAAAAACTCCTCACATCCTCAAATCTTTACACGAATATACTTAAAATTGACATTTTCTAAAAGTATTAATTCAAATTTCATGTTTTATCATTGTTTGTGAGAATGCAAAGCATATTGTTTTTAATATCCTTCATCAGAGTAAATTTAGAATTGATTGAGATGATATAATTCTGTGTTATGAAATGAGTTCTGGTAGAGACATTTATTTTCATATGCATTCAATATTCACTTAATCATTACCACAACTTAATATGAACATGAAAATTGAAATTGATTGGGAATATTTCAGAAAATTCTCATTATAATTTCTCCATCTCAATTCAATTTAATTCAATTCATTTATTACCGTTTAGATATCAGTTCAATGTGAAAATGACATCATCATATTATTATTATTAAAGTTACTAATACAGTCAAACCTCGATGTATCGAAGTTCAAGGGACCGTCAGAAAAACTTCGAAACATCGAGACTTTGAATTATTCGTGGTTGAAATTAGACCGATGTTGTTTTTTTACCATGACCCACTGTGGTAGTTGTGTACATGTCGTCTCCGTTCCGTAAACTTTATAATCATTGTATTTACCACAAGCAAAACAAAATAAAAACGAAGTATGCAATTAATCACATGTATTGCTATCGTTAGCAATGCATTATACGTATATTATAAACAAGACTTACGTGTACTAGGCCTAACCCATGTACAAGTGTTAGTTTTTGTGACTATTTAAGCGATGGTTAATATTACGGAATGAATATAAAAACGAAACTAAAAAGGAGGAACCGAAAGCGCTTTAACACCTACAAAATACTTCGATTTAGAATGATAGATTTGCTCCAGATTTTATGCCAAAGTTGTGTAATGTAACAGTTTTGAGTATGAGTTACTAATAATGTGGCTCACTATTTACCGTTCCGTAAATTCTACAAACCACTACCAATGGTGGCGGCGAACATCAAAAGCGACTAACTGTATCTTTGCCGTACTAATGATTTAATAACGCAGCTTGTAAAAACAAAGCACCGGGTATCGGCATGGTTAGTGATATTAATTATCTTTAAGATATCAAACTAGCAACACAAGCTGTCATAATCCCTTTTGTCCGGCGAAGGGCCGTCGCGAGACAGCTACAAGTAGGTGTGACAGCATGCCGCGGGGTATCGGCGAACATCTGATCTGTACAGGTAAATTTTTATTCGAATCATCGAGTGTCAGTTTGCTATGATTCTATAACAAATGCATGGTCCATGAAAAAAGTTCGATACATCGAGAACTTCGATTCATAAAACTTTGATTCATACATGGGTTAGGTAGTAATGTTATATAGTGAAGAAATTCGGGACCAGACAAAAAGTTCGATACAACGAGAAATTCGATTCATCGAAGTTCGAATCATCGAGGTTTGACTGTATTATAGTTTGTGGTCACAATGACCCTTGATTCCAGACTCACTAGTGATATACAATCAATGCAAACAATAAACAGGCATATCTATCAAGTTTTGTGGACACAATATCTAGATCACAAGAATCCAGCCAATTTGTACCTGATGTGTCAAACACGTTAAATAAGTAGTCATTTATCGGGAAATCAAACAAAGGCATCAGACCATAATGTCCAGCCAGGGGTGATTTTACACAAAAACTATATCCATCAAATTAAGATTATAGTCACTTGTAATTTAGGTCAACCCTATGACTTATAACAAAGATCACAAGACTTGAGAGGCGTTATCCATCATCATTGTGAAGCAGAAAAAAACAACAACAGATTCGTGAAAGAAAGTCTCAACCTGCCTGATCAAACGGGATGACATCGTGACCTTGATTTTAAATGATACAACCACAAAATAGATTCTGCTATACATGTGTGATGACCCCCGATCTACATTTAAATGTCATGTAATTTATAGCAACAATTTCAAATATTGCATCTGTGCTTTTTAAGATTGATCTGAGAGATATTGTCTTTGAAATTTAAAAATCCTATACAGATCAAAGTTTGATGCCTGAGGGCCATGCTTTACTTCACCAACTCCATTTACATATCAATTGTATTCTGTTTTTTAAGAATAACTCCATAGAAGTTGGTTGGTTTTGTTCTACAGCCTATACCCAGCCAGTGTCATTTAAGGATATATCAAGAAACTCAGAGTAATTAGAGAAAAAACACCAACCTTACAGTCAGTAGCTGGCAACACAGAGTTTTGAACTCAAACCAAGTGGTGTGAGGCTAATATGTGAGAACAAGTTAACCTGACCCGCCACCACAGCTCCTGTGACTTTATCAGATAGCCTTAATGGGGTGAAATGGACATATAAAAGGTAGTAAGAAACATCCAGGCTAGAACTGTCTGACCATACCACTAAACATATTCAGATATTTTTCATCTTCAGCAGAAAATGACCCAGGTAATGATAATGATCACTTCACTATTAAATGTTCTCGATCAATTCCAGGCTTTAAATGGAGTAGCTATCTATATCTTACCATATTTATCCCGGTGACTGAGAAAATGTTCCAGTTCCTGTAGTCCTGAAGTTATTCCTTGTTACAGAACAGCCATCTCGCCATGGTGGAGACATAGTTTTTAAAACACTAAAAATTCACTTAATTGACTGAAAATGTTCATTCATAATTTTTGCTGCTAAAGAAATTGTTACAATTTATCTGAAATGAGTGTGGTCCTTAGTGCAGACCTCACCCACTAAACCTCGTCAGTATTGTGTAATTATCTGTTAGTATCTAGTGTGGCAGTGAATTCATCCCGCTAGACCAGTACATTACCTCTCCCACACTGCTCTGTCACATACATACACTTGTCACAGTATCACTTCTAACAACAGGATAATCGCAAGAATATCTGTCCAACACAAAAATGTTTGGATAATTCAATATCCGTGTAGTAGTAATAGAACAATCGGTGAACAACGGTAATGTCAGAAGCATCCCCTAGCACCTGTACAGCTGAGTCGTGTGAGGACAATCAGCCAGAATATTTAACCCAAACATCCGTGCAGATCAGGATCACAACTTTCAGTCTTATGAATTATCGATCTCCCAGCAAAGCATAAATCACTCGGTCCTATAAAAACTAAATAACGAAATCAACCATGCGTTTTGTAATGACTTGAAAGGAGTAATTTGTTAAATTTCCTGTTTTGTTCCGCAAGTCACGTGACGTGTGTAAGCCCAGTCACTGATTCAAAATGATAATAATGTACATTTCAGCATCTTATAATTTCAGACAATAAAAGCGTGGACAATGAAATTCTTAATGATCACAGAATTCTGCATTATATATATGCATGATTAAATAAATTTGCTTTTTAAAATGAAACAAAGTAAAACTTCAATTCTTTTTTCCTTAAAAGTATCAGTATAGATGATTTATCTGTTTTACATTTAAATATAAGTTGTTAATTGATATAGAGACCAGGTGGCTTCCCTTCACCATTGGGATATAATTTTCACCTAATAATAAACTCAAAAATATGTCAAGGTTTAAAGAAAGTAAAAAATCTAAATCATTGGAAAGTAAACAGAGGGAGAATAAAGATACAAAAGACTTTTAGGAGCAGCAGGAACATATTCTGATGTAATAAGTTAACTTAATTATAAACATAACAATGACTTTTGGGATCTGTGTCAACTTCTACAAGTAAAACACCATTTTATGAACTACACATATTCATTAGTTAAACAAAGTGACAATTTCAACATTATGACAGCAGCTATAATATAGAGTATTTTACAGGTTAACGCATATTACTTATTTAAAACCTGTTCCACCGTCATAAAAAGACACCAGCTGTATATTGAATAGTTGGTTATAGCTTCATCAATAATTACTGTTAAAGTGCTCTGTTTCATTCCATGTCATCACATTACCTAATGCATTCATTTGGTGTCCCTGATCTAGCATTTTGAATGTATTCAAATGCAGTCAGTTAAATTCATTGAAACATGGCACGAATATCGGACACTAAATTTCATACAGGATATAAACGTTTCATGAGAATGAATTCCGAGCTTAAAACGTTTTAGCTTATTGAACCAAAAAGTGTATCGATTAAATCATTTACATTAATCTCCACATTTCATAACGTCAGACTGAACAATCTATCACAATTCACAATGTCTAAAAAATCCCCTGCAAAGTCTTGTACCCCCGGTATTAATAATGTAACTATCAAGACTATGCATTCCATACATGTATATTGGTGTGTACAAAGTGTTCAGGGGTTTTTATAAGGAGAAATGTACCTGTTTTATAAGGAGAAATGTACCTTTTTACGAGGAGAAATGTACCTGTTTTGGGGATATGTGCATGCAGTGTTATAAGGAGAAATGTACCTGTTTTGGGGATATGTGCATGCAGTGTTATAAGGAGAAATGTACCTGTTTTGGGGATATGTGCATGCAGTGTTATAAGGAGAAATGTACCTGTTTTATTAGCCTGTTTTATGAGGAGAAATGTACCTGTTTTACAAGGAGAAATGTTTATAAGAAGAAGTGTTTATAAGGAGAAATGTACCTGTTTTATAAGCCTGTTTTATGAGGAGAAATGTACCTGTTTTACAAGGAGAAATGTTTATAAGAAGAAGTGTTTATAAGGAGAAATGTACCTGTTTTTATATGCAGAAATGTACCTGTTTTTTAAAGAGAACTGTACCTGTTTTATAAGGAGAAATGTACCTGTTTTTATATGCAGAAATGTACCTGTTTTATAAAGAGAACTGTACCTGTTTTATAAGGAGAAATGTACCTGTTTTACAAGGGGATATGTGCCTGCAGTTTTTTAAGGAGAAATGTTCCTGTTTTATGAGGAGAAATGTACATGTTTTACAAGGAGAAATGTTTATAAGAAGAAGTGTTTATAAGGAGAAATGTACCTGTTTTTATATGCAGAAATGTACCTGTTTTATAAAGAGAACTGAACCTGTTTTATAAGGAGAAATGTACCTGTTTTTATACAGAGAAATGTACCTGTTTTTATAAGGAGAAATGTACCAGTTTTAGAAGGAGAAATGTACCTGTTTTACAAGGGGATATGTGCCTGCAGTTTTATAAGGAGAAATATACCTGTTTTATGAAGAGAAATGTACTTGTTTTAGAAGGAGAAATGTTTATTAGAAGAAGTGTTTATAAGGAGAAATGTACCTGTTTTAGAAGGAGAAATGTACCAGTGTTATAAGGGGAAATGTACCTGTTTTGGGGATATGTGCATGCAGTGTTATAAGGAGAAATGTACCTGTTTTATTAGCCTGTTTTATGAGGAGAAATGTACCTGTTTTAGAAGGAGAAATGTACCTGTTTTACAAGGGGATATGTGCCTGCAGTTTTATAAGGAGAAATATACCTGTTTTATTAGGAGAAATGTACTTGTTTTAGAAGGAGAAATGTTTATTAGAAGAAGTGTTTATAAGGAGAAATGTACCAGTTTTATAAGGAGAAATGTACCTGTTTTACAAGGAGAAATGTACCTGTTTTACAAGGGGATATGTGACTGCAGTTTTATAAAGAGAAATGTACCTGTTTTATTAGGAGAAGTGTACTTGTTTTACAAGGAGAAATGTTTATAAGAAGAAGTGTTTATAAGGAGAAATGTACCTGTTTTATCAGGAGAAATGTACGTGTTTTTATAAGGGGAAATGTACCTGTTTTATAAGGAGAAATGTACCTGTTTTTATAAGGGGAAATGTACCTGCAGTTTTATAAAGAGAAATGTACCTGTTTTATTAGGAGAAGTGTACTTGTTTTACAAGGAGAAATGTTTATAAGAAGAAGTGTTTATAAGGAGAAATGTACCTGTTTTATCAGGAGAAATGTACGTGTTTTTATAAGGGGAAATGTACCTGTTTTATAAGGAGAAATGTACCTGTTTTATCAGGAGAAATGTACGTGTTTTTATAAGGGGAAATGTACCTGTTTTATAAGGAGAAATGTACCTGTTTTTATAAGGGGAAATGTACCTGCAGTTTTATAAAGAGAAATATACCTGTTTTATGAGGAGAAATGTTTATTAGAAGAAGTGTTTATAAGGAGAAATGTACCAGTTTGATAAGAAGAAATGTACCTGTTTTTATAAGGAGAAATGTACCTGTTTTATAAGGAGAAATGTACCTGTTTTTATAAGGAGAAATGTACCTGTTTTTATAAAGAGAAATGTACCTGTTTTTATAATGAGAAATGTACCTGTTTTTATAAAGAGAAATGTACCTGTTTTTATAAGGAGAAATGTACCAGTTTTATCAGGAGAAATGTACGTGTTTTATCAGGAGAAATGTACGTGTTTTTATAAGGGGAAATGTACATGTTTTATCAGGAAAAATGTATCTTTTTTTATAAAGAGAAATGTACCTGTTTTTATAAAGAGGAATGTACCTGTTTTACAAGGAGAAATGTACCTGTTTTTGCATGTTATTGCCCATCCAGAAGCTGTTTGTTTATTGACTCGAAAACAACTCATATATTCAATGTTCATAGTATCACAGTCATCTAGCAAGATTGATAAAATTAAGAAAACATTTTGTTGTTTCAGAAGAAATGAAATAAAAAAAGTTTTCTGTTAACCCGTGACCTATGGTAGAGTCGTAACTTAATTTACATACTATTATTGTAGATTTCATGAAGTCGGTTTCTTCAAAGTGTTTTTAGTGATTCAAGTGACTTCTTTAAAACCTGGGATTACTGTACTTATACATGCATTCATTAAAGATGCTCCACCGCTGACAAATGGTATTTTTTCAGTATCAAAAAACAGGAGCAGACGATATTGTATTTTTCTTCAGTTACAAAAGATACTTACTTTACACCATTACCACCATTGAAAAGTTTGAGCTTCTAATTTAACTTCAAGTTAAAAATATGAAAAATAATTAATTGCATCCCGAAAAAATTCCGTGGCACTATATCCTATATAGAATGAAGTAATGATTGCGCATGCACCAAAGGCGAAATAAATTATTTTATATTATTTTTGTGTTAATTAAGCATATGTATACACGATTAAACACCAATTATTGTTCAAATGATGAATATCATTTATGCTCTGTCGGCGGTGGAGCATATTTAAGAAAACTTTAAAGTATTACATCAACAAAATAATGTCTATCCTCTATTATCATGATGGTATAGTGTTGCAGAGAGCTTGAAAGTAGGTTAAAGGTGAAAATAAAGGTCATAGTAACCTACATTGAGAACATCACACTCTTTGAGAAACTGTTACAAAAGCATGAAGCAGTGGCATGTCTTTTAGGGAAATTGAGACAAAACATGATAATGAGTTAAATATTGACCACCTTGAGTATTAAAACAAGAGGTCCATGGGCCTTAACGGTCATCTGACTCATGGCACAAAAAAACAAAGTCACAGTATAAAGTATTGGTTAACGATTAATATAAACAATACAAGGAACTCCTTAGTTGAATATGTAAGTTTCTGAAATAGGTAAATGTCATTTGTTGAACAAACTTGGTAGCCCTTCATCCATATATGGTTGTAACCAATTCAAGGATTAATATAAGTTTAAGGAGGAGTCAGATTTTCAAGCCAAATTTCAGCAAAGCTCCCATTTTGGACCTACGTTGTACTATTCCCATGGGTCTTACCTAGGTCCTTTATAAAATGTGATTGTCCTTACCTAAAGTTCCCCCTTCTGAATCAATTAAAACCCCTATAGACCAATTTTCATTGAGATCGGAGACTGAAAACAGGAAGTTGGCCAACGGCCATCTTGGAATACCAAAATCTTTACGAAAATGTTTGCATGTTGTTCGGCATCAATTAAAAGCCCTATAGACCAATTTTCATTGAAATCGGAGTCTGAAACCTTAAAACAGGAAGTGGGCCAGCGGCCATCTTGGAATACCAAAATCTTTATGAAAATGATTGCATGTTGTTTGGCATCAATTAAAACCCCTAAAGACCAATTTTTATTGAAATCGGAGACTGAAACCTTAAAACAGGAAGCGGGCCAGCTGCCATCTTGGAATACCAAAATCTTTACGAAAAAATGTTTGCATGTTGTTCGGCATCAATTAAAACCCCTATAGACCAATTTTCATAGAGATCGGAGACCGAAACCTGAAAACAGGAAGTAGGCCAGCTAAAATTAAGAAAATTTGCCCTTTTGGGGCCCAACCCCTCAGCCGCTAGGGGGCAGACCAGACTCATTTATATAAATATAATTGTGTTTCTCCAATGATGTTTCACACCAAATATGGATAAAATTCATCCAAGGATGAAGGAGGAGTAGAATTTTAAAGCTAAAATTAAGAAAATTTCCCCATTTGGGGCCCCACCCCTCAGCACCTAGGGGTCGGACCGGGCTCATTTATATAAAATATGATTGTCCGTCTCCATGATGATGTTTCACACTAAATATGGATGAAATCCATCTAAGGATGAAGGAGGAGTAGGATTTTAAAGCTAAAATTAAGAAAATTTGCCCATTTGGGGCCCCACCCCTCAGCCCCTAGGGGTCAGACCAGGCTCATTTATATAAAATATGATTTTCCGTCCCTAATGATGTTTTACACCAAATATGGAATGAAATCCATCTAAGGATGAAGGAGGAGTAGGATTTTAAAGCTAAAACAAGGACATAGTCATTCAGATCCCCCCGCCAATGGAGATATCAAAGCTGAAGTAAGTTTGATTGTGGAGACTTATGTGTATGGTAAAAAAAACCAGGAAAAGGGAAGTTGAGCTAAAGAAAGATGGTGTATAATTCAAGTAGAGCCGGGCTGCAATTGTTGAATCAGGTATACAGCCTTGACATTTATATTAGACTATATACACAAAGCTGGGTGGAGTTTTGCAAAGTAACATTTACCATTTACCATGATATTTTCAGCAATGTTTCCATGGTAATGGAAAAAGTGCAAAAAATGAAAACCTAAAAATAGCAAAAGGTACAACTAGACCATAAAAAGAATGTGTCTATGAAGTTTCGTGGAAATATCTCTGCTGGTTTTAGAGTTATGCTCCGGAAATGAACCTGCTACAAAAAATATGATATTTTCAGCAATGTTTCTATGGTTACAGAAAAAAGCACGAAAAGTGAAAACCTAAAAATAGCAAAAGGCACTACTAGACCATAAGAACAATGTATCTATGAAGTTTCATGGAAATATCTCTGCTAGTTTTAGAGTTGTGCTCCGGAAACGATTCTAACCCAAAAATCTGCCATTTTCAGCAATGTTTCCATGATTACAGAAAAAAGTACAAAAAGTGAAAACCTTAAAATAGCAAAAGGCACTACTAGACCATAAAAAGAATGTGCCTATGGAGTTCCGTGCATATATCTCAACCGGTTTTCCAGTTATGCTGGGGAAACGAACCTGGTACAAAAATATGATATTTTCAGCAATGTTTCCATGGTTACGGAAAAAGTGCAAAAAATGAAAACCTAAAAATAGCAAAAGGCACTACTAGACCATAAGAACAATGTGTCTATGAAGTTTCATGGAAATATCTCTACTGGTTTTAGAGTTGTGCTCCGGAAACGATTCTTGCACAAAAATCTGCCATTTTCAGCAATGTTTCCATGGTTACAGAAAAAAGTACAAAAAGTGAAAACCTTAAAATAGCAAAAGGCACTACTAGACCATAAGACCAATGTGTCTATGAAGTTTCGTGGAAATATCTCTTCTGGTTTTAGAGTTATGCTCCGGAAACGAACCTGGTACAAAATATGATATTTTCAGCAATGTTTCCATGGTTACGCAAAAAATGCAGGCAATGAAAACATAAAAATAGCAAAAGGCTCTACTAGACCATAAGACCAATGTGTGTATGAAGTTTCGTGGAAATATTTCTACTGGTTTTAGAATTATGCTCCGGAAACCATTCGTACGGACGGACGGACAGACGGACGGACGGACGGACGGACGGACGGACGGACGGACGGACGGAACCCATTTGTATATCCCCCGCCAACTTCGTTGGGCGGGGGATAATTAAGAAAATTTGCCTATTTGGGGCCCAACCCCTCAGCCCCTAGGGGTCAGACCAGGCTCATTTATATCAAATATGATTTTCCGTCCCTAATGATGTTTTACACCAAATATGGATGAAATCCATCCAAATATGAAGGAGAGTAGGATTTTAAGGCTAAAATTAAGAAAATTGCCCTTTTGGGGCCCCACCCCTCTGCCCCTAGGGGTCGGACCAGGCTCATTTATATGAAATATGATTGTCCGTCCCCAATGATGTTTCACACCAAATATGGATGAAATCCATCTAAGGATGAAGGAGGAGTAGGATTTTAAAGCTAAAATTAAGAAAATTTGCTCATTTGGGGCCCCACCTCTCAGCCCCTAGGGGTCAGACCAGGCTCATTTATATATAAAATATGATTGTCCGTCCCTAATGATGTTTCACACCAAATAAGGATGAAATCCATCCAAATATGAAGGAGGAGGAGGGTTTTTAAAGCTAAAATTAAGAAAATTTGCCCATTTGGGGGCCCCACCCCTCAGCCCCTAGGGGTCCGACCAGGCTCATTTATATATAAAATATGATTGTCCTTGGCCAATGATGTTTTCACACCAAATATGGATGAAATCCATCCAAGGATCAAGGAGAAGTAGGATTTTAAAGCTAAAACAAGAGGCTCAAAGGGCCACAACGGTCATCTGACTACCTTGGCAATAGTAAAATTAATTACATATGGGGTCACTTTGTCAGGACCATGTCAGGATCATTTCATGCAAGTTTCAGCCAAATCGCACTGGTAGAACTTGAGAAGAAGTTGAAAATGTGTTTTCAAGATGGCGGCTTTGGCGGCCATCTTGGATTTCAGATCAACCCGAAAAACAACACTTTGTCAGGACCATGTCAGGATCATTTCATGCAAGTTTCAGCCAAATCGCACAGGTAGAACTTGAGAAGAAGTTCAAAATGTGTTTTCAAGATGGAAGCTGTGGCGGCCATCTTGGATTTTGGATAGACCCGAAAAATAACAACACTTTGTCGGGACCATGTCAGGATCATTTCATGCAAGTTTCAGCCAAATCGCTCTAATAGAACTTGAGAAGAAGTTCAAAATGTGTTTTCAAGATGGCAGCTGTGGTGGCCATCTTGGATTTCAGATCGACCCGAAAAAATAACAACACTTTGTCGGGACCATGTCAGGATCATTTCATGCAAGTTTCAGCCAAATCGCACTGGTAGAACTTGAGAAGAAGTTCAAAATGTGTTTTCAAGATGGCGGCTGTGGCGGCTATCTTGGATTTCAGATCGACCCGAAAAATAACAACACTTTGTCGGGACCATGTCAGGATCATTTCATGCAAGTTTCAGCCAAATCGCACAGGTAGAACTTGAGAAGAAGTTCAAAATGTGTTTTCAAGATGGCGGCTGTGGCGGCCATCTTGGATTTCAGATCGACCCGAAAAATAACAACACTTTGTCGGGACCATGTCAGGATCATTTAATGCAAGTTTCAGCCAAATCGCACTGGTAGAACTTGAGAAGAAGTTCAAAATGTGTTTTCAAGATGGCGGCTGTGGCGGCCATCTTGGATTTCAGATCGACCCGAAAAATAACAACACTTTGTCGGGACCATGTCAGGATCATTTCATGCAAGTTTCAGCCAAATTGCACAGGTAGAACTTGAGAAGAAGTTCAAAATGTGTTTTCAAGATGGCGGCTGTGGCGGCCATCTTGGATTTCAGATCGACCCGAAAAATAACAACACTTTGTCGGGACCATGTCAGGATCATTTCATGCAAGTTTCAGCCAAATTGCACTGGTAGAACTTGAGAAGAAGTTCAAAATGTGTTTTCAAGATGGCGGCTGTGGCGGCCATCTTGGATTTCAGATCGACCCGAAAAATAACAACACTTTGTCGGGACCATGTCAGGATCATTTCATGCAAGTTTCAGCCAAATCGCACCGGTAGAACTTGAGAAGAAGTTCAAAATGTGTTTTCAAGATGGCGGCTGTGGCGGCCATCTTGGATTTCAGATCGACCCGAAAAATAACAACACTTTGTCGGGACCATGTCAGGATCATTTCATGCAAGTTTCAGCCAAATCGCACAGGTAGAACTTGAGAAGAAGTTCAAAATGTGTTTTCAAGATGGCGGCTGTGGTGGCCATGTTGGATTTTGGATCGACCCGAAAAATAACAACACTTTGTCGGGACCATGTCAGGATCATTTCATGCAAGTTTCAGCCAAATCGCACTGGTAGAACTTGAGAAGAAGTTCAAAATGTGTTTTCAAGATGGCGGCTGTGGCGGCCATCTTGGATTTCAGATCGACCCGAAAAATAACAACACTTTGTCGGGACCATGTCAGGATCATTTAATGCAAGTTTCAGCCAAATCGCACTGGTAGAACTTGAGAAGAAGTTCAAAATGTGTTTTCAAGATGGCGGCTGTGGCGGCCATCTTGGATTTCAGATCGACCCGAAAAAATAACAACACTTTGTCGGGACCATGTCAGGATCATTTCATGCAAGTTTCAGCCAAATTGCACCGGTAGAACTTGAGAAGAAGTTCAAAATGTGTTTTCAAGATGGCGGCTGTGGCGGCCATCTTGGATTTCAGATCGACCCGAAAAATAACAACACTTTGTCGGGACCATGTCAGGATCATTTCATGCAAGTTTCAGCCAAATTGCACTGGTAGAACTTGAGAAGAAGTTCAAAATGTGTTTTCAAGATGGCGGCTGTGGCAGCCTTCTTGGATTTCAGATCGACCCGAAAAATAACAACACTTTGTCGGGACCATGTCAGGATCATTTCATGCAAGTTTCAGCCAAATCGCACCGGTAGAACTTGAGAAGAAGTTCAAAATGTGTTTTCAAGATGGCGGCTGTGGCGGCCATCTTGGATTTCAGATCGACCCGAAAAATAACAACACTTTGTCGGGACCATGTCACGATCATTTCATGCAAGTTTCAGCTAAATCGCACCGGTAGAACTTGAGAAGAAGTTCAAAATGTGAAATGTTAACGCACGGCGGACGGCGGACGGACGGCGGACGACGACGGACGAAACATGACGACTATAGGTCATCCTGACCCTTCGGGTCAGATGACCTAATTAAGAAAATTTGCCCTTTTGGGGCCCCACCCCTCAGCCCCTAGGGGTCGGACCAGGCTCATTTATATAAAATATGATTGTCCTTGGCCAATGATATTTCACACCAAATATGGATGACATCCATCCAAGGATGAAGGAGGAGTAGGATTTTAAAGCTAAAATTAAGAAAATTTGCCCTTTTGGGGCCCCACCCCTCAGCCCCTAGGGGTCAGACCAGGCTCATTTATATAAAATATGATTGTCCTTGGCCAATGATGTTTCGAACAAAATTTGGTTGAAATCCGCTTAGCGGTTAAGGAGGAGTAGCGTTTTAAAGGAAAAAGTTTACGCACGACGAATGGCGCACGGCACACGGCGCACGACGATGGACGAATCACGATGACTATAGGTCATCCTGACCTAAAAAAACAATTAGAAATATGTCTGTTAGACGTTAAGTATTTGTTAGCTACTTCCTAACTCCCTAATTACCAATAAACAATATGTACCTGCTCCGAGATATTTTGCAGGGACAAAAATGAAACAAACTAGAAATTGTCACCGGGACAATTTGACGGGCTTTTCACCTAAAAGCTACTTCGTTCAAGGTCATTTATAAAACACATGGTAGCGCTTAGTTTCAACGTACCAAAAGTCCAATACCAGGTCATAGGCCTTTCAGAACTTTACAATAAGTCATTTGAAGATTTTAGGATTGTTAGCCCGAGTGCTCTTTGATATAGGTCAAGGTCAATCACATTAACAAACTTGGTAGGCATTTATGTCAGCATGCTTCATGCTTAATATTTGGTCTCTAGGCCTTCTAGAAATTGAGAAGAAGATTTTTTAATGATTTTGTCGAAAAATTGCATTTTTGAACTTTGTCCCTTATTTCCAACCGGAAGTTGACGTTTTACAGAAAAGTTGTAATTAAATGAATTGTTTCATTTTTAATTCTACATAACATATCCAAAAATGAAAGTAATTGGCTTTGTGGTTAACGAGCTACGGCTGTCTCAATGAGCTGAATTTTCACAGGATTATTTTCATAGCTCTACAATCACACGCACTCTGTGACCTTGGATGAAGGTCAAGCTCGTTTATTTTTTCAAACCCGATAGTCAACTACCTAAGCTTACTTCATGCACAATATCAAGCCTCTATACCATGTAGAACTTGACAAGAAGTTGTTTTTGTGATTTTCACTGAAAACGGCGAATTTGCATTATGAGTCAATGATCAACCGGAAGTTGACACTTTAGAGAAAAATGTACAATTACAAAGTTTCTCAGTATGCAATTCTACATCACATATAACAAAATGAAAGAAATTGGCTCAGTGGTTAACGAGTTATGGCTGTCTTCGTTAAACCGGAAGTGACGTCATCGCGGCCATATCTGAATTTGAATCAACCCCATATTAACAAGAACTGGTCACGGTGATAAGTGGAAAATCTTGTGTGAGTTTGGGCTTGATCGGACTGGTTGAATCAGAGAAGTTGTTTAAAATATAATTGTCGAAATTTGCAAAAAATTCTTAGTTAAATATTAAATACGTCACAAAAAATTAATTAGTGAATCAATTTTAAGTTTGAAGACATTAAAATCTTCAAAATGGCATACTGCATCGATGTAATGTAAAAAAAATGACGAAAATTGAATAATAAAAAAATTCTAAAAATAGTCACTTTTTTGTAAACTTTGACCTCTAGCGAGCTTTTTAACGAGGCATTTTTTGTGGAAACATGTCATGAGTAAAAGTTAGATATGTTCATTCCCTACAATAAAATACCTTCAGATTTACAATAGCTTTCATATTTTTTGAGTTAGAGCAGTTTTTGTGTTTTAAGGTTTTACGTCATGGCGGCCATTTTGGATTTTTTGACCTACTTCATTTTGTTCATGGATCACCTTTAAATGTTTGATTTAAACATACTGTAATCATTTTTATCCTATGTCTTACCGTTTGACCGATACAGCGTTCACAAAAACAGGAAGAAGAATAATAATAAGAATAATAATAAGAACTAGAAATTGTCACCGGGACAATTTGACGGGCTTTTCACCTAAAAGCTACTTCGTTCAAGGTCATTTATAAAAAACTTGGTAGCGCTTAGTTTCAACGTACCAAAAGTCCAATACCAGGTCTTAGGCCTTTCAGAACTTTACATTAAGTCATTTGAAGATTTTAGGATTGTTAGCCCGAGTACCCTTTGATATAGGTCAAGGTCAATCACATTAACAAACTTGGTAGGCATTTATGTCAGCATGCTCCATGCTTAATATTAGGTCTCTAGGCCTTCTAGAAATTGAGAAGAAGATTTTTTAATGATTTTGTCAAAAAATTGCATTTTTGAACTTTGTCCCTTATTTCCAACCGGAAGTTGACGTTTTACAGAAAAGTTGTAATTAAATGAATTGTTTCATTTTCGATTCTACATAACATATCCAAAAATGAAAGTAATTGGCTTTGTGGTTAACGAGCTACGGCTGTCTCAATGAGCTGAATTTTCACAGGATCATTTTCATAACTCTACAATCACACGCACTCTGTGACCTTGGATGAAGGTCAAGCTCGTTTATTTTTTCAAACCCGATAGTCAACTACCTAAGCTTACTTCATGCAAAACATGAAGCCTCTATACTATGTAGAACTTGAGAAGAAGATTTTTTCGTGATTTTCACCGAAAACGGCGATTTTGCACTATGAGTCAATAAACAACCGGAAGTTGACATTTTAGAGAAAAATGTACAATTACAGAGTTTCTCAGTATGCTATTCTACATAACATATCCAAAAATGAAAGTAATTGGCGTTGTAGTTAACGAACTACGGTTGTCTCAATGAGCTGAATTTTCACAGGATTATTTCCAAACTCTACAATCACACGCACTCTGTGACCTTGGATGAAGGTCAAGCTCGTTTATTTTTTCAAACCCGATAGTCAACTATCTAAGCTTACTTCATGCAAAACATGAAGCCTCTATACTATGTAGAACTTGAGAAGAAGATTTTTTCGTGATTTTCACCGAAAACGGCGATTTTGCACTATGAGTCAATAAACAACCGGAAGTTGACATTTTAGAGAAAAATGTACAATTACAAAGGTTCTCAGTATGCTATTCTACATAACATATAAAAAAATGAAAGAAATTGGCTCAGTGGTTAACGAGTTATGGCTGTCTAGGTTAAACCGGAAGTGACGTCATTGCGGCCATATTTGAATTTGAATCAACACCATATTAACAAGAATTAGTCACGGTAATAAGTGGAAGATCTTGTGTGAGTTTGGGCTTGATCGGACTGGTGGAATCAGAGGAGATGTTTAAAATATAATTGTCAAAATTTGCAAAAAATTCTTAGTTAAATATTAAATACGTCATAAAAAATTAATTGGTGGATCAATTTTAAGTTTCAAGACATTAAAATCTTTAAAATGGCATACTGCATCGATGTATTGCAAACAAATTGGCACAAATTGAATAATGAAAAAAAAATCTAAAAATAGTAACATTTGGTAAACTTTGACCTTTAGCGAGTTTTTTAACGAGACATATTTTGTGGAAACATGTCATGGGTAAAAGTTAGATATGTTCATTCTTTACAATAAAATATCTTCAGATTTTAGATAACTTTCATACTTATTGAGTTATTGCAGTTTTGGTGTTTTTAGGTTTTACGTCATGGCGACCATATTGAATTTTTTGACCTACTTAATTTTGTTCATGGAACATCCTCAGATATTTGGTTTAGACATACTGAAATCATTTTTATCCTATGTCTTACCGTTTGACCGATAGAGCGTTCACAAAAACAGGAAGAAGAATAATAAGAATAATAAGAATAAGAATAAGAAACTTAACGAAAACAATAGGTCTTTTCACCAAAAAGTGAAAAGCCCTAATAAGAAACTTAACGAAAACAATAGGTCTTTTCACAAATAGTGAAAAGCCCTAATTATTAATAAATAACCCCCCCAGATATGTACCAACAAGCCTTAAATGTTGATATGAAATCGGGATCCTCGGCAACAGGTGAATGTCACACTATTGCTCATTAACTCTTGGTGCTATTGATGGTTCATTCACGTCTTTGACGTATTGTAATAAATACTTTCCTTTACTTCATCAGAACTTTAGATGCAAACTTACAGTATACTCCCTCTAACTCGAACCTACATTCCTCGAATACTCCCCCATTCTTCGAACTGATTGCATATGGTCCAGACCATGTGCCTATATATACTTCATGCAACAAAAACTCCGGATCCTCGCTCAAAGCAACTATTCGTCAAATACCCCTTATTTCTCTCGAACAATTTTATTCGTCAACAGGTGTTTCACTTTAGAGAAATTTTCAAACGCTCATTTTTATGTAACACGTATATTTTTCAATATGATATTGCTATCAAAAACCACTTTCAAAATTCATAAAAATTCAAAATCATGAAAATCATTTACACCCATTGTTTGTCATATTGAACCAAGACATTTTGACTGATGATGAAAGATCGTGACCAACCTCGGATTACCCTCTATTCCTTTGTTAATTGTGATCTTTGCTACACTAAAGCTTAATGTTAAAAATATTATTTTATTGATATTGATACAACTTAGTTTCTCTGTTCAAAATAGTCATCCGCTACAGCACTGTCCTGTCTCTGTGCAACGTAGTGACTAATGCTTAGTGGTCACAATGATCGGCTGATATCCGGGGATAGAAAGTACACCACTTGATTGGCCATTTTTCCAACATGGGATAACATTAGTCAAAAAAATTGTCACACATCATGTTCATAGAAAGGTGCCAGTGTGGTATGGTAATTGTACAGCATCTGTTTGTTGCCAAAAAAAATAAAAAAATTAAATATCTAAATCAAACATTTAATGCTATTCGGGCTTGATGCTCGCTGATTAGGCCGGCTGTGAGATTTCATTATGTGTCCAGGCAGATGTGATAGAGAGTTAAATAGAGTGTAGGAGAGGATTGAGATAGATTGAGGTGTGATAACGGGACTATTCAGACTTGGAACATCGTGTCGTGATCTGCTAAATTCACTATAAGCGACGAATTATCGCCAACCATGTAATAATGTATCTTACTGACAACAAAACGCTTTGTTTATAGGTAGAACTAGGGCCACAGGCCGAATGTACGGGCAGTGTGATTGCTCTGCCGACGATGTCCAGTACTGTATCGGAATTTCGGAACAATAACTGTAAACACAAATGGTAATTGGATATAGTGGCCAAGGTTCCAGTTTGCGTGAAAATCATCAGACACATGAGAGGATTTTAAGCTTTGAGGTTATTATTCTTTGGGCACACCTCCCAAATGCTGCCAGAGAGCCTTGTCTGGTGTGCTGGACCGGAGACCAACAAAAATTGCTAAAAACATTGCCGGGAGTACATCTAAGCCTAATTTTCCAGGGGGTTTGTGACCAAAGCATTACCTGTGTCATGCTTGATTGCCTCTACCAAAGCATTACCTGTGTCATGCTTGATTGCCTCTACCAAAGCATTACCTGTGTCATGCTTGATTGCCTCTACCAAAGCATTATCTGTGTCATGCTTGATTGCCTCTACCAAAGCATTACCTGTGTCATGCTTGATTGCCTCTCTGGGGTACATCAGATCTTAACTGATATTGCTTAATGTTTTTTATTCTGTTTCTCTTACATAAGGCTTGGTAATTTGATTACATTTATTAGAACTGCAGCAAATACAGTCTATGGTCCCAGGGGGTAGCAAGCGATACAAGAGGCCCATGGGCCTTAACGGTCACCTGAGTTAGAATATATAATGAAACAAATAATGAAACAAATTAATGACATATAAACACTATATGTTGGGCCTTGAAGTTGGTCAGTGATTTATAAATTTGACTTTTTAGACTATGAAGAGTATTTGCTTCCATCAACCTGTGAACTTAAAGGTATTTTTGAAATTTTATTCATTTTGACCCTGTTTGGTCCTGCCCCTCTGGTCCCCCAGGACGTCATCAAGGACAGATATGGATGTTAAAATGCTATATCTTAGGCTAATAATTCTAATCAAGTTTGACTAATTTCCTACAAAAATTGGGCAAATAATGTTCACAAATATGTTTTTCCTATATAAACTAAAGTTAACTTAACCCCTCCCCAGGGGGTAACGTGAGACCCCAAGGTCATATAATTCACAATTTTCATAAAACACCTTAAGACCTTTCCATCTATAATTATTTGATTCTACAATATCCAGAATTTCAGAAGAAGATTTTTGAAGTTTTAGCCTATTTGACCCTTTTTTAGCCCTCTCCCTCTGCCCCCAGGGGGTCGGCCAGGACCAATGTGGATATGATATTAAAATGCTATCTCAGGCTAATAATTCTAACCAAGTTTGACTCATTTCCTATGAAAATTGAGCAAAAAATGTTCATTAATGTGTTTTTCCTATATAAACTATAGTAAACTTGACCCCCTCCCCAAGGGGAAACTGGAGACCCCAGGGTCATGTAATTTACAATTTTTATAAACAAACTTTAAGACCTTTTCATCTATAAAGTGTATTTGATTCTACCATTTCCAGAATTTCAGAAGAAGATTTTTGAAGTTTTAGCTTATTTGACCCTTTTTTAGCCCCACCCCTCTGCCCCCAGGGGGTCGGCCAGAACCAACGTGTATATGATATTAAAATGCTATCTCAGGCTAATAATTCTAACCAAGTTTGACTCGTTTCCAATGAAAATTGAGCAAAACATACTCATAAATGTGTTTTCCCTATATAAACTATAGTAAACTTGACCCCCTCCCCAGGGGGGAAACGTGAGACCCCAGGGTCATATAATTCACAATTTTTGTAAAGGACCTTAAGACCTTTCTATTTATGAAAAGTATTTGATTCTACCATTTCCAGAATTTCAGAAGAAGATTTTTGAAGTTTTAGCCTATTTGACCCTTTTTTAGCCCCGCCCCTCTGCCCCCAGGGGGTCGGCCAGAACCAATGTGTATATGATATTAAAATGCTATCTCAGGCTAATAATTCTAACCAAGTTTGACTCGTTTCCAATGAAAATTGAGCAAAACATACTCATAAATGTGTTTTCCCTATATAAACTATAGTAAACTTGACCCCCTCCCCAGGGGGGAAACGTGAGACCCCAGGGTCATATAATTCACAATTTTTGTAAAGGACCTTAAGACCTTTCTATTTATGAAAAGTATTTGATTCTACCATTTCCAGAATTTCAGAAGAAGATTTTTGAAGTTTTAGCCTATTTGACCCTTTTTTAGCCCCGCCCCTCTGCCCCCAGGGGGTCGACCAGAACCAATGTGTATATGATATTAAAATGCTATCTCAGGCTAATAATTCTAACCAAGTTTGACTCGTTTCCGATGAAAATTGAGCAAAACATACTCATAAATGTGTTTTCCCTATATAAACTATAGTAAACTTGACCCCCTCCCCAGGGGGAAAACGTGAGACCCCAGGGTCATATAATTCACAATTTTTGTAAAGGACCTTAAGACCTTTCTATTTATGAAAAGTATTTGATTCTACCATTTCCAGAATTTCAGAAGAAGATTTTTGAAGTTTTAGCCTATTTGACCCCTTTTGACCCCGCCCCTAAGGCCCCTGGGGGTCAGTCATAGAAAATTTGTTAATAGGATTAAATGGCCTTCTCATACTGATAATTCTGACAACATTTGACTCATTTCCTATTACAAATGACCAAATAATGCGCAAAAATGTGTTTTCCCAATATAAACTATAGTAAACTTAACCCCCTCCCCAGGGGGAAAATAGAGACCCCAGGGTCATATAATTCACAATTTTTGTAAAGGACCTTAAGACCTTTCTATCTATGAAGAGTATTTGATTCTACCACATCTGTGAGTAGAGAAGAAGATTTTTGAAATTTTACTCAATTTTACCCCTTTTGGCCCCTCCCACAGCCCTCTGGGGGGTGGGGACCATATAATTCACAATTTTGATTGGCCTTATGCCTTAAAAGGTTTGTGCAAAATTTCATTGAAATTGCTTCAGCAGTTTTGGAGAAGAAGTCGAAAATGTAAATTGTTTACGGACACACTACGCATGACGCACGACGCACGACGACAGACAAAAGGCGATTAGAATAGGTCACCTGAGACTTCGTCTCAGGTGACCTAATAATGCAATGTACCATAAATAAATAATGTTGTAAATGTCTTAGGCTCTGGCACCAAAATCTATCCGTTTCATCACTTTCTTTTACTGACTATAAAATAAAACTGATTTGCATTCAGATGCTTAGAATATCGTGACCGATGCAAGACTTTGTATGATACGCCACTTAAAGTTAATACAAAACAAATGTGTTTAGCACTGTCTAATGTCAATGTTGTTAATTTAAAATAGAACATCAGTGATAGCTATACCTTAGTATATGTTTTTAAAAAGTTAGTGACACTAAATTACAGCGAAATCCATTAAACGGTACATGACAGTGACTTCCGGTATCATGTGCCCAGTGGCGAATCGAGGCCAGTTACCTTACTTGAAATCGACAGGTGGCGCTTCGGGCGACCCGGTCCAAGTTGGTTTTCGGTAACATTACGATTTTAGACGATTTCGTCAACGATTTTCTGCGTCTCTTTTATCGCTAAAAGTCGTTATCCTGAATGAAACTTTGCCGGTAACGATGTCTTCAGACAAGTATGGAACATGGACAAATGATCAACTTAAGTGTGAACTGAAGAAACGCAATGCGAAAGTGTCCTGGGCGTAAAAAAGAACTGATTGAAAGGTTAGCTAATGTACTGTATGTAGGGCCTATGTATAACGTAAACAAAGATGGTCTGATGCGCTCATCCTGTTTTGGTTTTTGACAAAGGTCGCTAGTATTATCAATTAATCATACTTGCTGTAAATAATAAACAAATAAAGAATTATTATGGCTGTTTTTAGATTCATGGCGTTATTTGTTCTTGTTTAAAATACGTCTGTATTCGGTAGACTTGTGTAAGTCCGACTGTGCTTGAACGCATTGTAAATTCTTATGGGGGATCGTCAAGTCGATATCATCGCAGCTATGCAGCCTATCTATTTTATCCAGACATGATTATTTTAAAATTTCTTTAAAAAATGTTTATAAAATACAAGATCAATATAAGATAGTGGACTGCTATTGTATGTAAATTTGCCTGTATAATGTAATCATTTGTGAACATATGATAACACCCCTTGTTATAGATATAGACTACTACCGTCTACTGTAAATTTGTTGAGCTTCATAGCTAAAAACCACTCAATATTTGAACTACAAGAACTTGTTTAATGGCTTGAGTTAATTTATTGATAGCTATAGTAGTAGTATTAGCTTCAATTGCAATTTCAGACTGGAATCATATACAAGAAATTTCAACTTTGGCAGCAATAATGACGTCAGAATGGAAGATTTCAAAATGCAGCTTCCAGATGAAGCACAGGCGGTATTTGGTGACCGGAAACAGTTTGGACAGAAAAAGGAAAAAATTAGGACTGAAAACCAGAAAAAAAATTCCCCTAATGTAACAACTGCTAAAAATAAAAAATTATATAACACATTACCTTGAAACAATATCGACAAAGGCTAGTCGAGTAGGTATAGATGAGAATTTGAATTTGTACAAAGTGTTATACCTCATGAACATTGCGAACGGAGTGTTTATTACTCTTTAATCGATACGTTTCAATGTAAGAATGTTCCTGTCTATGCTGAAATGTCCAATATCAAGCTAGCTTTACAAAATTGATGTTTCATTTGAATCTGTTGGGCCTGTTCAAGAGTCACCGTTGGGAATGTATTTGCCTGCGGGCATGGGACCAAAATGCCATCTGTATCAAGCATGGTGCAGTACTGTACTGTATGCTGTATCAGAATTTTCTTGTAAAAAACGTGATCGTGGAACTAACATGTACAGAAAAGCTACAAACTTTCCATCATGTAAAGAGGTATAAGGGATCTCCACTTAAAGCAAGAGAGTTGAAAATGGATGGTGCTAATGAAGTCTGTAACATAAAATTTGATCCTAGACCATTGCATTTGAGAAAGTGTGACAACTATAAGGACAATTTCAGAAACATTTGTCTGTCTTCTCCAGGAATTTCTAATTTACCAATTTTTCAAACTTTTGTTCCAGCAAATACATTGGCTGTAGCTCATGATCATGACTACTTTGCTTTGACGCATGAGGATAATTTTCTGACTTCATTAGGTGTAAAAGATGTTGATGAACATTATGTTTCTAAAATTGAGTCAAACACGAGAGAACAATCAAACAGTAAACTTTGGGGAGCAGAGAGAAGCAAAAGGCTTTGCTCCTCTTCATTTGGAAGAATATGCAAGTTGACAAGCCTCACCGATAAAAAGCGGCTTGCAAGTGCATATCTGAAACCAGCTGAAAAGTTGAAGGCCCCATCCATTATTCATGGGAAGAAGTATGAACCATTTGCTATAGAAAGATACATGTCAGAAAAAAAAGTGTGATGTTTCAAAATGTGGACTATTCATTTCTGAATCCCATCCTTATTTGGCAGCTTCACCCGATGGTGTAGTTGAAGGGTCACATTTAGTTGAGGTTAAGTGTCCGTATGTTTCTAGAGACAAGGAGATCACCCCGCAGTCCATACCATACCTGAGAGAAAATGGGGAGGGAAATCTAATCTTATCTCCTAAGCATGATTACTTCTATCAAGTCCAAGGACAGCTTTTTTGTACCAAAATGCACAGATGTGATTTTGTTGTTTTCACTCTGTGTGATATGAAAATAATTGAAATTGAAAGAGATGATAACTTTATATCAAATATGGTTTCCAGTCTCACCAACTTCTTTGATGAATACTTCTGTCCAGCACTTCTGAGCAAACAGTACTATAAAACGTACAAAGGAGATGTAGAAGTTCACAGAAAATAATCACATAAGAGTACTTGTCAGATTCTGAGTTGGATGTATGAACAGATGTATGAGTGTTAAAGGCTTAGTAATGTCAAATTTCCATTCTTCCTTGAATGATTTTTTTTTATTTTGTTAAGGTTATGAGAGAATAATGATTGAGCACAAGTAAAATTAAAATTGCAAAATCATGGCATAATTTAAGCTGATTGATGTAAAATTCACTGTCTCAATTATCAATTTATCATTATTTCAATTATCATTTTCCTCCTATGGTATAATATAAACAAAGTAAATAATTATTCCTTCTATTTACAGTTTTCTGTAAATATACCATGTTTTTTTTACCAAAATGTTCTGTCAAACATCCTGACATTGTCTTAGATCTATTCAACAGCTGATTCATGATCAGTGGAACACATCGTTTGTTATGGAGGCTGAGGTATCCTGTTTGTATAGTGTGATATTTAATCATAAACATTACCACCAATATTTTCATAATAACAGTTACAGATCTAGTATGTGTTCCAGTATCATTGACATTATGCAGCACTTGATAATGATAATTTCAGAAGGTACATGGGTGATTAATTATTGAGTCAGTGCCATTTGTAAATATATCACATATAAACTTTATGAAAAATAATGGAAAGAGTAATGAATTTATGTACTTTTATTGTTATCAGTTATGTATTCTGACATGTTCGTACCAAGTACCCGCTACTGTATAACATGATAATTAAAGATTTAAGTTGTCAGTTCACTCTTCTCTGAACGATTAAGTTTATCAGTACATTGCATAAAGTACACTTATATGATACAAGACACTACGAATGAATCTTTATGATCATGTTGAAATTTAACCTCTCCAAAATATTGACCAAGTTCATTTATTAGCCAACTTGTTGTTTGTTTTGTCTAAAGCATACAAATAAAAATTTTACTTTTATACATGTAAGTGATATACACTGTCACTTAATTAATGTAAACAAAAAATATTTCGCATGTAAATTTGTTGCAGTATTTGTTTTACCGGTATATAAAATGTAAAGACAAAGTGAGTTTGACTCTGGGATACTTTAGCTGAGTGATTCATGTCCTGATAGGCTGAAAGTGAACATTACCATGGCAACAATCTCTAGATTTCCACATGTGCACTAATACTTCTAGGCCGCTAGTTTGAATCCCATGTGGGACATGAACAGATAGACCTGTAGTGACCGCTAGCTATAGCTTGTCAACGGTTTTTCGCTGGGTACTCTGGCCTTTCCTCCACAATCTAAACCTGACAGGTCCTTATAAGCCTGGCTGTTCCAAACAAACCAAACCTTTAAATTACTTATAAACTTACTGTGTTCCAGATTAGCTTCAAAATCATTAGGACCTTTTGGGATTTTTACAAAATTTTGTTATGACAATATTGATATCTATAGCTAGCTCTATTGGAATGATTATGGATTTTCAAAATCTTAAGGACATTTGGAAAGAGTATATACGTACTAGCAAAATGGACTAAATTAAGTAAATTTATCCCCAATCTGAATCACTGACTTAATTTACATACACTATTAATATAAATATTTAGTTATAAATGTAAATACATTTAAAGGGACAATTCAGTGAAGGTAATTCTGCTACAAATGTATTGTTCTACATTCGTTATGAAACATATATTAACAAGAAATATTGACAAATTTCATGAGTCATGACATTATGTAATTTGATTGATATCGTTGAAATTCCAAATCGTTGATCAATACGATTAAGCAGGTACATCATGTATGCTGTACCAACACCCAAGCCAAAGTCATGCAAGTTAAACAAATGCAGTACATAACCAGAGGAGTTGATAAAATAATGTTTAGACAAGAACATGCATCTAATTAGGTAAACACCCTACTGTAAGAGCGATATGAGTAGTTCTAGACAAAAAAATCTTTACTACAAGAATGGCAAGGGCCAGGGTTCTGCATGCAAGACATCCGATCACTATAGTGTAAAACTGAATTGTCCCTTTAAGCATGAGATGGAACAATGCAAGGGCGAAAATTACAAAGGCATGAAGCAAATAAATATAATTTCAGTTGCCAACTTTGTCTCTGTACTTGTCATAGGCTCAGTTAATATTTTATAAGTTTTTGCTAAACCAATTATTCGTTCAATATGAACACGCTTGCTTGCAATTTTCCTATCCTTCATGACAATTTCTCCAGAAAGTCTATTCTTCTTTTTAAAGAAACTTGGTATGTTTATAGATATATCCATCGGTGCAAATATATCTTGTACATTAAAGCCTTTGTCAGCCATAATAGAATCCCCAGGGTCACATTTTGTTAATAGATTGCTTCTCTCACATATCTGACGGTCACTAGTTGAACCAGCATAAGCTGGGGAAACATATGAAATAAACCCACCAGGTGTGGCACCAACGAGAGTCTTCACAGTGTTTCTGTTTTTTTATATGTTGAAAAGGTAGCTTGTTGAGCCTTGGGTGCTTTTGGCTTCTTAATAGGACACTCAGTTCCATCAACAATTAATCTGGTGGTGGGAAACTTCAATCCAAAGTCAGATGGTGTAAAGTGATGTACAAGTTCTCTTACTGGCCACAAATCTAACTCTTTCCATTGTAAATACATAAAATTTATCCAAGTTAATACAATATTAGATACTGTGTTGTCAGATATCCCGAAGAGTCTTGACAGTTCAAAATTAGTAGTGTGACGTCTTAATTTCATCAATGTCATAAAAAATTGATTTTCAACTGACATATTACAAACTTGATGTCCTATATATTCCAACGAATATGCTGCTGGTCCAAGTGTTCTTAAAACAAACAGAAATCGAAAATAATTTTCTAGTCCAGTATAAAAATGTATTCCAGCATCATCATCAATGAAGTTATAAATGTTAAACATTGGATGAGCTGGTGTCTGAGTGGATGAAGTAAAGGTGGTTGGAACACTTATGTCAGACTTGGTTTCATTTTCCTGTAATACTTCACCGGTTTCATCATCACAAATCTCAACATTAAGTCCAATGTCTGGTACAGTATGTAAATTGTCATCAGACTCGGTATTAGCTACAGCATCAAGTTCTACGAGTAGTTTCCTTTTGATACCTCTATTCATTACACGTTGTCCTCTAGCATGGTCCTGTGGCGATGGTTCATCAGTCCATGAGAATACACTTGGAACAACACCTTTCTTTAGACGTTGATGTAATGGTGATGATCCTAAAAATATTAAAAGTGAAAAATAAAAATTAAATTTTGCAGCTGCATGAATCACATTTTAATACCACTTAAAATTTAATATGATAATTACATATTGCTTTGATGTAAAAAAAAAATTAATACACATTTGCTCATTTTTTGTTTGTTAATTTTGCTTTTTATCCTTTTTACACATACACAGAGTATCATGGGAATCTCGTTTCATTAAACCTTAGCACTTGCAAGGCGTAAATTAAATATTTTATATCTATCTACAGGGTGTGTGTGTGTGTGGAGGGAGGGGACCGGGTGTGATAACGAAGCGACTATGTTTAGCCGATAGCAGTAGTTACTAGATCGCTCGATATAACAATATCAGTATTATATTACAACATTAGTTGTACATGTCGTATTTTCTACATCGTGAATATGTCTGACTGTACTGTAGAGATTGTGCGATCACTGGTTGCAGTACCGAGCAGGTACCGAGCAGGACCTGCCGAGTGCATTTAACTGTTTACAGTCATATCTCTTTCCAGTCAGATAACATTAGACCGTCGCCTCGGACGGTAATCACTACGAGTCCGAAATACCATCATAACATATATGCATACACAATGGTCAAACACGTTTTTTTCAATGAAATATTATAATTAGTCTATCTATAAACTAACTTACCATAAGATGTTTCTTGACTGTAATCATCGTCCTTGAAATGCATTTTACAGACGACGCTATGTTGGTTTGGCTCCCACAAACTAAACCTGGTATTGCCTCGCTTGATAGCACAAATCCATGCTTTTCGCAGCTTACTTTCGGTGGGGAAACTATGACCTCCTCTATTGTGACACCCAGGTACGGAACAACAGGTTGAAGGCATTACACCGTTGGAATCAGCGCATAGCAAATGTCAACACAGACTCCATACCCAACAACAAAAATAATAGTGCGAAAGCTCACTCGCACTAAAAAACCAGAACACATCTGAATATCTAAAGATGCTCTTCCGCCGACAGAGCATAAACGATACTCATCCTTGAAATTTTGAACTAAATTTGAAACAGATTTCAATCATAAGTTTTTTACGATAGAAATTATGACAGAAGCCTATTTAAGTCTAAAATGAAGTTTCAATGTAAATTTCAATATCTTACTTTGGTCATGGCTGTATTTGAGTAGAATGCTTGAAAAGCCTTAGTTCCGTGTGTGAAATGACAAACATTGATTTGACTTGGAATGTCTGACAGGTACACGGAGACACAATGGAACCTGCAATGTTCTTGTTCCTGCTGAATTATTTATGATCAGTCTGAAAAACAGCGACAATAGTTTTATTCAAGCACTACACTGTCTTTTTACTCCAGCTCTAGCTCCAGTGGAATAACAACTATAGAATATAACACAATCATCACCAAAACTAAGACTTATTCGTGTATTATAAATATAAATATCAAACAACTTCTACAAGTCTTTGTAGAGTCAAGATCCAAGTTAATTGACGAAATGCCCCAAGATTTCATGAGCAAATTTCTCTTACATAAATGCCATATGTTTCAAAGGTATGGTTTCAAAATGTGGTAATTCAAGGGCCATAACCCTAAACACTGCCTGTAACAGGATTACCTCCCTTATGAAATATTATATTTTAGGCTTACTGATGGTTAAAACATTGAGAGAACACCTACATCAGATCTAGACTTGTGGGATAAGAACACATGTCGAGAAAGAAACATCAATAATGATTGAACAAGTACAAGCATTTCTGGTAGAGAGGCACAGAATCACACCAATCCATCACCCAATGTATGTAATTATGAAGCACAAGTAAAAATAACCTTTTAGTGTTTGATAATATTACATAATATAAAACAACTCATTAAATTTCTCAGTTGTGGATTCAGCGAGTTTGTTTGGGCTTCCGACCTCCCATCCTGAGAATTGTCTTTGAAACTCATGTATTTTCACCATTTCCCTCAATTTTCACAATCATTCGAACCACCCATTGGGATTTGGACACCACTCAAGACAGTTCTCTGGATCGCCTTCTGTTTCCCAATGTATACTCAGCTTCCTCCAACACTAAGATCCTATGTGGCAGAAGGATCATCATAGAAATCTACAAAGTAACAAACTCTCCTGGCTTCAATGGCTATTATTTTATTAATTGTTTCACCCAAAGTGATCTATATTGTTTACAGTCAATCATATTGTCAGTACCTTGACGTTCACCCCACCATTCTAATAACTGATGTATACAGGTGATAAGTCCTATAAATATAGAAACAAAATAAAGATTTTCTTCTACTCATTCATTTTTAATAGTGTAGCGCGAACGATTACATTAAAAGTTTTTCAAACAATGCCTAAACATTTCATGGTCTATAATAACACCGTTCAATAAGGGAAGACGCATCAGATCTTCAACTTCTTCAATAAATGAGGAGAAGATCAGAGGTATCCTCGGGAGAATTCTGTTCACAGATATCTATTGAGTCATCGCTTATCAACTATTCCCTGGGATCATACGTCTGCTGATAAAGCATTTAGAGTCTGATACAGCTTGTCATAAACACACTGACATCCATCATATTACCACAACTTCATCACATTTCGGCTTCAGCAATTGACATCAAGTCATTTATTCATCTTCAATTTTAAATAATTTATGTTCTCATACTAAATCTCACTTTCTGTTTGCCCAATTCTTTTTCTTCTTACCTCTATGAAGAAAAAAATCAGAGAATGGCATGAAAAGGCTTAAATTTCTCTTTTCTTATTTAAGCAACATAGATTCTCACAAAAGTTTGCAAACAAAATTTATTTCATACCCGATCAAATTAAAACATAGTGACATCAATGCTTAAATGACAAAACGGAAATTTAAGTGTTGTGTTTAATGTATTAGGATAGCCCATTGGTCAATGGTCAATGGTCAATTATCCAATATCCCTTACTAGTAGTTGAGAAAATTTATCTAAAAATGGACATGCAATCACTGGATAAAAGATTTGTGTGTAAATTACTATTGAAGTTTTTTAAATTAAGATAGAAGAAAAAGATTTCTTTTATGATTACATTACCCAACAGAACAATACGCTGTATGCTGAACCGACGTAAATAGCGGTGCTAACAGATATGGTTGATGAAAACCTGTACAGCAGATAGCACTGTGGAAACAGGATTAATAATTCACCAAGAAAGTCTATTACAACAAGAAAAATCTGCTAAACTGTAAGATCACGACTAATGATTAACTAGTCTTCATTTTTTACAGTTGTGGACAATGTTACAGATTAAGGATATCTGTTCCAGATCAGATGTCCGTTGGCTGTAAATGAAAGACAAAGGTAAAATGGCCGAAATTTTAGACGGGTTCAACTGTTGATTACTGTATTTTCTGAGTGTTTTGTTCTGATTTGATGAATCCATAAGAGGCTACATATCACTGGAAAACCTACATTGAGGCCTTCAAAATACCTAATATTACCTAATGTAATGAATCTGCATGGCCAAGTGTTTGTAAATCGTGAAATAAGACATGCATCATTATAATATGACATATTGGGAAAGAAAATCTATGGAATGTCCGCTGATAATGACCATAATTTGGATATTGGGTGAACATACAAGTCAAATCTGATCCTGGTCCGTCAGATAATCAATATTCAGCATGAATGGTCAGTCTTTATTTGTGTATACCAGAGGAAAGAAGGGGTGGCAATTTGATACCTCGAGGTATGGTTATTATAGCAACATCACTATAGCAACCAGAGTCCTAGCAAGTCTTCATAAGGTCATTTAATCACATGACTACATTACCATAGCAACCACATTGCTGGCACTTAGATGGACCTATATATACCAAGTATGAACTTTCAGTGCATTATGCATTATGATATAGGGTATAGAGTGAGGACAAATCTGTTATTATAAGGAGTGTTAAAGTTAACATATTAGGTCACAGTGACCTGGTTTTGGTATGTGCTGGACCAATACGCCAAGTGTGAAGTTCTGAGCCAGAACAAGATAAAGAGCAGACAGACAGCCACAGAGATGGCCGAATGATGGACACGAAGCAAAGTGTAGAAAATTCACCATTAAACACCTTATCTTATTATTCACTAATGGTAAAAATGTACTGACTTTTAAAAACAATTGTCTTACTTCAAATTACATTAATATTCAAACACCATGTGAATCTGGCTTTAACTTGCATATCAAATAACTAACTTTGAAAAGTACTTACAGAATTTTTTTCTTTCAAATTCTTGAAAAACTGTGTACATACATGTATATAAACCAATGATGGTCCTTATGTGAGGGTATCTGGCCTTCACCAAGAAACCAATACCTGGTGAGAGTAAATCGTATAGGTCGTACAAGATTCTTCCATCAAATAGCTGATAATCAATAGGACAAAGTGACAATTACTCAAATTTTTACCGAAGCTGTATAACGCCAAAAATAATAAAACGTAAATGACTGATGGAGAAAGGAAATTTTGTAAATTGACAGCTCACTCACTATGTGTTTTATATACACAGAAAATCATTGATTTCTTATAGCCAGTGATATGATAAACATGAATGCCTCGAAAATCCTAGTATATTGATGGAACTATACCGTCCTGACAGGCAATACATGTTTAACAATTAAAATCATGCTCTGAATAGCTGGATTTGGTGGGGACTGGTGTGGCCGAGTGGTTAAGATGTCCCGACATATTACCACAAGCTCTCCACCTCTGGGATGCGGGTTCAAATCCAATGTGGGGCAGTTGCCAGGTACCGACTGCTGGTCAGTGGTTTTTCTCCGAGTAATCCGGCTTTCCTTCACCAACAAAACTGGCACGTCCTTACATGACCTTTGCTGTTAATAGGACGTTAAACAAATAAAACTAAAACCAGCTGGATTTGGTGCAGAACAGGTATTTCGAAAGTATAGGAAGTATTTCAGGTAGATCGAGGACCAAAGGGAAAAAAGAAATGATGATATGGAGAAAGTGATATATATTGGTACAAGAAAACAGATTACAGATACAGGAATGGAAATCTGTAAATCAGAGGAACATAGAAGTATTATGGGTTATCAGAGTTTAAAAAGTTTTAGAATAACATCTCCCCATTTTTATCCAGAATATGAGCCTTTGAATTATATATAATTTAAATATGCATACTAACTAGGACCAATAATTAAATTGGCCTGGCCTACACCACTCACATGCCATATCAAGTGAAATAATTTAAAGTTGAACTCCAATTTTCTTTGATGATAAGGTCATGGTAATTTATTTTAACAACTTTTGTGGTAATTTATTTTAACAACTTTTGTAGCACCCTTCTGAAAGTCTCTGCATAAATCTGACTGTAATACTTCTTGTCCACCTGGTAGATTCCATTAATTTCACCGTATACTGTGTTATGAATTTTTCATTTGACATCTAATTCCAAAAATAGGAAAAGTTTGATTTTGATTGTGAATCATTCGAACAACACTTAGTGTTTTAAAATGAAGAGTCGCTAAAATCTATAATCATCATAACATTATTGAATTATTTATAACATTATTGAATTATTTAGACATATGTTTTATTTGGAAAGTATTGTTTCTATTTAAAATGACACTACTCATTAGTTCTATTGATAAACACTCCTTGCAAACATCTGAATAAACCTATCAACAATTTTAAACATCAATCAAATCAACAGAAACCTACAGACCAAAATCAACATGTTACTTGACAACCGCCCTTGTAGTGTTCTGGCAGCCCCATCTATCATCAATACAGGTGAATAGTTTTAATCATAGAACTTGAACACATTCTAAAAATAGGTTTAATTCAATTTGCGCATTTAGTGCAAATTTAACAAGCCATGTTCTAACAGGAGGTATAGCTGCATTGCATACTTTAATACAAATACTTAGTACATATTGATGGATTCAGGCATCTTCAGAATCATATGTACGTAAAGCAATTACTGTCGCTGTCCTTTTTCCATTTCATATATGGTATTTGTTATAAACGAGGAGAGTAGCTTCTATCAGGATGTACAAACAACCAAATGTCACTACATACACAGTAAACTATCTGATATTCCTCGACAGAAAAGCAACAGGCTTCAAATGCCAACAAAATAGAATCTGTATTCCTGATACGAAAGCATTTCAATAACTTCAATGAAAGGGAAAAAGTTAATTTTACAGACATCTTAAAGTACCTCTAACAGATGGAGACTGGGATAGTGGAACAAAATTAGGACGGGAGAAAACATGGGTAACAGTCTATGTGTCCTGTCCTATTGGATAACTGAGGGACATCAAAAATTGTCAACAAAGTTTCAACACCCGACTGAAAATCAGTTATTATACCTTTTGTATGGTTAAACACTCGGATAGTACTTTTTGTTTTCACTGGGACCTTCACAGGTTTGAATTTCTGGTCATATCAGAAAGTGACATGGTCACCTACCCTTATTACTTATTTTTCACACGGTACTCTGGATTTCTTTCGGATCGATTCCCCCAGCATGCTTAACAACTGAATTTGAAGACAATAAATAGTTGATTATTAGACTGAACAATCTGTGCCCATATCGTATGACATTTATAAATCCAATCGACAGTTTTAAGCATATTAGTAAACAGACAGTTGTTCATTATTACAGATGATATAACATATACCAGTGTTAACATAAAGTCTTACGTAACATGGCCGAGGCAGATTGATCCATTTACATGATAACTCAGAAGGAAATAGTATTATATATGAATTTAATTATCGCCATATTTACCCACCATAATGATTTATAATAAATTATGTAAATCTCATGCCAACAAAGCACAGACTGGAGCATGCATCTGTTTGACATCTGTAGGTATCTCAGCATGCTGGTTGCATGATTACACACTGGCTTTTTCTTTGATCTGACGCAAAAAATAATAGGGTCATCTGTCTGCAGATCGTATATTGTTTCCCATATAGGTCATTTCCAGTTTCCCACAGGTCATTTCCAGTTTCCCCTAGGCACTTTCCACCCACATAAAGACCCTCATACACTTTAATCCAGGTAAAACAGTCACCAAGTCACCAGGTTTGGACCTGCAATGTTTTAGATCAATTTCAAGGAACATTAGATGAGACCTAGAATGATATTTGTAAAAAAATGTGTTACAATCATCACAAAAAACAATCATATTTATTGTACTTTATTAAATAACTCCTTGAAGTATAATTTAAAATTCAAATTTTGGCTGCTCAAGCTTGTTCATATAACCAATTAAGGTCATTATAGGTTATTAACTGAAGGAATTATCAGATATATTTATTATAACTCCACCAATTAACTGAATGAATTATCAGATGTATTTATTATAACTCCACCAATTAACTGAATGAATTATCAGGTGTATTTATTATAACTCCACCAATTAACTGAAGGAATTATCAGTGTATTTATTATAACTCCACCAATTAACTGAAGGAATTATCAGGTGTATCTATTATAACTCCACCAATTAACTGAATGAATTATCAGGTGTATCTATTATAACTCCACCAATTAACTGAAGGAATTATCAGGTGTATTTATTATAACTCCACCAATTAACTGAAGGAATTATCAGGTGTATCTATTATAACTCCACCAATTAAATGAAGGAATTATCAGGTGTATCTATTATAACTCCACCAATTAACTGAATGAATTATCAGATGTATTTATTATAACTCCACCAATTAACTGAAGGAATTATCAGGTGTATTTATTATAACTCCACCAATTAACTGAAGGAATTATCAGGTGTATCTATTATAACTCCACCAATTAACTGAAGAATTCAGTGTATTTATTATAACTCCACCAATTAACTGAAGGAATTATCAGGTGTATTTATTATAACTCCACCAATTAACTGAAGGAATTATCAGGTGTATCTATTATAACTCCACCAATTAAATGAAGGAATTATCAGGTGTATCTATTATAACTCCACCAATTAACTGAATGAATTATCAGATGTATTTATTATAACTCCACCAATTAACTGAAGGAATTATCAGGTGTATTTATTATAACTCCACCAATTAACTGAAGGAATTATCAGGTGTATTTATTATAACTCCACCAATTAACTGAAGGAATTATCAGGTGTATCTATTATAACTCCACCAATTAACTGAAGGAATTATCAGGTGTATTTATTATAACTCCACCAATTAACTGAAGGAATTATCAGGTGTATTTATTATAACTCCACCAATTAACTGAAGGAATTATCAGATGTATCTATTATAACTCCACCAATTAACTGAAGGAATTATCAGGTGTATCTATTATAACTCCACCAATTAACTGAAGGAATTATCAGATGTATCTATTATAACTCCACCAATTAACTGAAGGAATTATCAGGTGTATCTATTATAACTCCACCAATTAACTGAAGGAATTATCAGGTGTATTTATTATAACTCCACCAATTAACTGAAGGAATTATCAGGTGTATCTATTATAACTCCACCAATTAACTGAAGGAATTATCAGGTGTATCTATTATAACTCCACCAATTAACTGAAGGAATTATCAGGTGTATTATTATAACTCCACCAATTAACTGAAGGAATTATCAGATGTATTTATTATAACTCCACCAATTAACTGAATGAATTATCAGATGTATTTATTATAACTCCACCAATTAACTGAAGGAATTATCAGATGTATCTATTATAACTCCACCAATTAACTGAAGGAATCATCAGGTGTATCTATTATAACTCCACCAATTAACTGAAGGAATTATCAGGTGTATTTATTATAACTCCACCAATTAACTGAAGGAATTACATCAGATGTATTTATTATAACTCCACCAATTAACTGAATGAATTATCAGGTGTATTTATTATAACTCCACCAATTAACTGAAGGAATTATCAGATGTATCTATTATAACTCCACCAATTAACTGAAGGAATTATCAGATGTATCTATTATAACTCCACCAATTAACTGAATGAATTATCAGGTGTATCTATTATAACTCCACCAATTAACTGAAGGAATTATCAGATGTATTTATTATAACTCCACCAATTAACTGAAGGAATTATCAGGTGTATTTATTATAACTCCACCAATTAACTGAAGGAATTATCAGGTGTATTTATTATAACTCCACCAATTAACTGAATGAATTATCAGGTGTATTTATTATAACTCCACCAATTAACTGAAGGAATTATCAGGTGTATTTATTATAACTCCATCAATTAACTGAAGGAATTATCAGGTGTATCTATTATAACTCCACCAATTAACTGAAGGAATTATCAGGTGTATCTATTATAACTCCACCAATTAACTGAAGGAATTATCAGATGTATTTATTATAACTCCACCAATTAAATGAAGGAATTATCAGGTGTATTTATTATAACTCCACCAATTAACTGAAGGAATTATCAGGTGTATTTATTATAACTCCACCAATTAACTGAAGGAATTATCAGATGTATCTATTATAACTCCACCAATTAACTGAAGGAATTATCAGGTGTATTTATTATAACTCCACCAATTAACTGAAGGAATTATCAGGTGTATTTATTATAACTCCACCAATTAACTGAAGGAATTATCAGATGTATCTATTATAACTCCACCAATTAACTGAAGGAATTATCAGGTGTATTTATTATAACTCCACCAATTAACTGAAGGAATTATCAGGTGTATTTATTATAACTCCACCAATTAACTGAATGAATTATCAGGTGTATTTATTATAACTCCACCAATTAACTGAATGAATTATCAGGTGTATTTATTATAACTCCACCAATTAACTGAAGGAATTATCAGATGTATTTATTATAACTCCACCAATTAACTGAATGAATTATCAGATGTATTTATTATAACTCCACCAATTAACTGAAGGAATTATCAGATGTATTTATTATAACTCCACCAATTAACTGAAGGAATTATCAGGTGTATTTATTATAACTCCACCAATTAACTGAATGAATTATCAGATGTATTTATTATAACTCCACCAATTAACTGAATGAATTATCAGATGTATTTATTATAACTCCACCAATTAACTGAATGAATTATCAGATGTATTTATTATAACTCCACCAATTAACTGAATGAATTATCAGATGTATTTATTATAACTCCACCAATCTAAGGAATATGTTGATGGAAAGTCTTTTGCACATTTAAAAAAAAATATATGACCAAAGGTTATAACTTGTATATCCAGTTTCAATTAAGCAACATCATTTAACCTGAATTTGCTATGATAAAACAAAAGCAAAGAGTGTTCAAATACAAATACATGCAAGTAATGTACAGATAGCAAATACCTCTTGTAATTTGTCGACAATTTTGAAGGCACTCAAAGAGAGCTAAAAATGGAAACTGTGTTCTGTATGATTCAACAAGAGGTTCAAGTATCTTTGTAGACACTTAGCTGAATGTTGACCTACAAAAATCTTAATTTGAACTTCGAAAATCAATTTGTGAAATGACCAATCTGAGACTTAGTTTTTAGAGGATATAATGAAGCGATCCAAATCTCAAAGAGTTGATTTGACCCAAATACATACACTGTAATACCAACTTTATAGATCAATCTGTACCATTGTTCATTTACACTGAAAATGTTGCTAATCTCTAGAGTCACATTTTGACTTCAGAATTCATTTGATAACGACCATAAATATAATTCCACAACTGAATTGAAAACATATTGGTAATATTAGTTTTTCTCAATTTTTAAAGTGCAATTTTGCACAAAATACTTTGTAAAAATATTTAATCTTGACAACTTCAGAAATTTGCAAGTCTTCATAAGTCACACCAATATCGACCAATAAAACAAAATTCCTTCAATATCACGTCATCAGAAAATAGCAAAATTGATTGTAAATATTCCTCAAAATATTACAGGTCAATTTAGAATTTTTGTAAAAGCATTATTTGTTTTTAAGGAAATTGCCATACCAATCATACCAAAGTCATCCTCACCTTTCTGTCCACCATTTCTACATAGAGTTGCAAGAAGTGCAAATATTAAAAACTTTTCATTGAAGAAAGTAATTAGAATAAAAAAAAATATTTTAAAATTATTCTGTAACTTTATGAAAAAAACATTTTGTTGGAGCATAAAGTTACAAGACAGATTTTCTTACCAAAGTGAGATGTGATTCTGTTGTCCGCTACTGATGCTGGTTCTGGTGTAGAGGTGTTTGTAACGTCAGTACTGCTACACCGCCTCGCACTGACGATGCCAATCCACGTGACAAAATCGGGTCTAATGTAATCCCAGCACACCACAGAAATTTGTTATCTGTATATTAATGGCACAGAACGTCAGAACCAGGAATCGAAGTGATGATTTTCACACAATGTTAGATCACATCCATGATATATCTGAGGACGGGTCACAGAGAATAAAATGGTCCTATTCCAACACCAGGGAGGAGACGTCTGTTCTACGCAGTGATCACAGGTAATAAAGATTTAGTTATCACAGGTAACTTTACATGTAAATCCGGACTAATGATATCCCAGGTAACTTTTAACTGTACTTGTAAATCAGGAACTAATGATATCCCAGGTAACTTTTAACTGTACTTGTAAATCAGGAACTAATGATATCCCAGGTAACTTTACATGTAAATCCGGACTAATGATATCCCAGGTAACTTTTAATTGTACTTGTAAATCAGGAACTAATGATATCCCAGGTAACTTTTAACTGTACTTGTAAATCAGGAACTAATGATATCCCAGGTAACTTTTAACTGTACTTGTAAATCAGGAACTAATGATATCCCAGGTAACTTTTAACTGTACTTGTAAATCAGGAACTAATGATATCCCAGGTAACTTTTAACTGTACATGTAAATCAGTACTAATGATATCCCAGGTAACTTTTAACTGTACTTGTAAATCAGTAACTAATGATATTCTAGGTAACTTTTAACTGTACTTGTAAATCAGGAACTAATGATATCCCAGGTAACTTTTAACTGTACTTGTAAATCAGGAACTAATGATATCCCAGGTAACTTTTAACTGTACTTGTAAATCAGTACTAATGATATTCCAGGTAACTTTTAACTGTACTTGTAAATCAGGAACTAATGATATCCCAGGTAACTTTTAACTGTACTTGTAAATCAGGAACTAATGATATCCCAGGTAACTTTTAATTGTACTTGTAAATCAGGAACTATTGTGTCCATTCCTGTATCTACCTACAAAGATTATATGGCAGTACTTTTTTTTTCGAGTTTGGTTAATTTTTTCAATTTTATGAATGGGCCATGACCTGTATGCACAGATGGAAGAATCTAAGTCAAGCTTCCCTTAGAGCACTACTCCAATCCAACTTCCCACTTCCGACAATTCATTCATATTGTTCGTGTATCCAGCCCCGCGCTGATCCTTAACTCAACAGAAACGGTGTGTGTTTAGGACGGCTTAGCAGATGAGCAATGGCCCAAGTTTACTTAGACACTTGACTGTCTCCCTCACCAGCTGATAAGGTGGATTTCAACTTTATTAATCCAACAAATAAATTACCTATGATGTTACCAAACAAATACACAAGTTAATAATCGTATCACACCAGCTCCGTGTACTGATCATGGCCTAATAAGTCACCTAGCTAGTTCGTGAGACAGGGAATTACATCAACACATGGTTGTATGCATCCAACCACATATTCATGCAATTTTAAACGTTTAATCAAAGTTAACTTGTCAACAAGATAATAAAATACTTGTTAACAAAATCTGTTATCACCTAATATTGATTTTGTGACACAAGATGTTTTAGGCAAAATTCTGCCATTCTTATAAGAGCAAACCGTTCATTTGACGAATAAAGACTAAAATTGCTGTGCATTTTGGCTGCCTGAATAACCATAGTTACAGTACATTAAATCCATTTTATAAAACATTGAAGACACATGATTATTTCTTTAAAGTTGTTTGCTTGCCTTGATAAATCATTACTAGGAACGTCAGTTTACATAATATGCATGATGTAAACTCTAAATAGTATTGTCGTTTCCATGCGGTCCCGTATGACATGCTGTCAATTTAATGTTACATGATAAATTGCCAGACCTATACAAATGCATTAAGCCGAGACATCATGTATCAAACCGTCAGAATTTCCATATCAAAACCAGTTAGAACTGCACCAAGTATTTCCATAATGTTATCAGATACATTTCAGTGAGTGAATCTTCTCAATGTCTGAACCAATCGTAAAGCTTATATTGTATCTTTCAGAGTTACCTAAAGAATATTTCAATTCCATGGATATGGAAGGAAAACTCCAGGAAAGAGAGAAGTCCGGGAAATGTCATAGGAAGTAGAGATAGTATGAGGATCCATTACTGATACACTAACCCTGCTTTGTAGTAACCGACATTTCCTATAGAATCATCCATCCTGGTGTGCTATCAGTCCGTGGGGACCGTCACAGTCCGACAAACAGTCCCTCCATATCAGTCATGCTTCAGATACACATGCTGAGATAAGTCGGGTAACATCCCTTACCGAATCTGGCCGTCACAGACACGTGTCTCCCTCGATTATCATACATCAATGATTCAGTATTTTTACCATCCAAAATAAAACACTGGATCGTTAAAACGTTCCACAACCCCATATAGAGACAACATGGTGTTCCAATAGGAAAGACTTCTCTCTGATAATTTAGCCAACATATAAACACACTGTCTGCACTAGGTTGTGTTGTCACAGAAAACCAATTTCCAGCCTTGGAAATAAACCAGTTCCCTGGTTATATGGCTGGAGCTGATCTAGTAACATGGCTATGTGTCGAAATGTCTTTTTTCCTGCTAGATTTGCCAATTGTGTCGCTGGCTTTCACTATTTCCACCAAATATGTATCCCATAAACAACGATATCAGCGTAACATGCTGACTTCCACGGCAAAAGTCTGCTACAATAGTTAACATTATAAGAAGCATAAATCAATATTTCTACTACGTTTAAAAGATAGGAACAGAGATGTAAGGCGAAATGTACGCTGCCGCTATATCAATAAACAGAGGACAATTTATCTCTTTTGGTTATTTCAGGGTCACTAATAGGGTCAAGGTCATTATCCTATCTCTTTTGGTTATCTCAGGATCACTGATGGGGGTCAAGGTCATTAGCTGCCCATCTCATTTGGTTAACTCAGGGTCACTGATAAGGGTCAAGGTCATTAGCCGCCCATCTATTTTGGTTATTTCAGAGACAATGATGAGGTCAAGGTCATCAGTCAATCTCTCCTGGTTATCTCAGGGTCACTGCTAGGGTCAAGGTCATCAGCACATTTTTTCAGAGTCACAACCTGTAACAATGTCTCAATGGTTTATGAAAGGTTTGGAATGAATTATGATTTTAAAGTTGTCAAAAAGATTTTTAGAGTCAAAGACTAAAGGAAAGCTATTCTGTCATCAACATTTTCCTATACTATACCACACCATCAACATTTTCCTATACTATACCAAACCATCAACATTTTCCTAGACCAAACCATCAATATTTTCCTATACTATACCAAACCATCAACATTTTCCTATACCAAACCTTCAACATTTTCCTATACCAAACCATCAACATTTTCCTATACTATACCAAACCATCAACATTTTCCTAGACCAAACCTTCAACATTTTCCTATACCAAACCATCAACATTTTCCTATACCAAACCATCAACATTTTCCTAGACCAAACCATCAACATTTTCCTATACTATACCAAACCATCAACATTTTCCTATACTATACCAAACCATCAACATTTTCCTAGACCAAACCTTCAACATTTTCCTAGACCAAACCATCAACATTTTCATATACAATACCAAACCATCAACATTTTCCTAGACCAAACCTTCAACATTTTACAAACCATCTATACTATACCAAACCATCAACATTTCCTCCTACTTTACCAAACCATCAACATTTTCCTACTATACCAAACCATCAACATTTTCCTATACTATACCAAACCATCAACATTTTCCTATCCAACATCAACATTTTCCTATACCAAACCATCAACATTTTCCTATCTAACCATCACATTTCCTATTCCAAACCATTGATATTTTTCCTAAACCATAACCATACAACATCACATTTCTTATACCAAACCATTGATATTTTCCTATACCAAACCATCAACATTTTTGTAGACCAAACCATCAACATTTTCCTATACCAAACCATCAACTTTTTTGTAGACCAAAAGCATTTAAAGCAAACAGAGTGTGAGATTAGCCAGTGTTTTTTAAAATATCTTTTCATTTTTCAAACATGAAAATATTAAAAAACTGATATAACTATTAAAATTTGATAAGGGCCCTTAAAAGTATTGTATTAAAAGTCTGAGGTAACAATGTTGACCACTAACTATTTCACAGTGGACATTAAATAGAATTGATGTTCATTTTAGTAAAAGGATAAACTGTGGAAGACAATTTAGACCAGTAAATAGGAATCTGGATATCCTATGAATATATTCAGCAACAACATAACACCTTATTTGGGCGGCATGATTTGATAAACAATATTTCACTACTCTATTTTGTTGGAGGTACTAGGCAAACATATTCACTTTGATTATCTGAGAATACATGTACTTATTTATGTAACACAGGTTCACAGGTTCACAGCTAACACCTGATAAGGTTCCAACAGTGAAATATATAATGGTAGGGTCTGCAAGGGGGGACAAAGAGGGCATTCTACCCATACATCATTGCAGCACAATCTCTGGTAAACAAGACAGCCATGGCAGGACAAATATGTACACTAACCATTCCAATATACTGATTAGCTTGGGTATAAAACATTGTAAACATATAAATCCACTCTAACCTTATCAGTAAAACAGTTCTATATATCAAAACCTAAGGAACCAAACTATTCAGGATTACAAGTATTAAATTAGTCAATTAGGGGTATGCTATATATAGTGGCCCAACACAAGCTATATATATCATTTATCTCACCTAAACTCAATTGCACTCCTGTAATACACTTTCTCATTTTTGTTAAGTTTTCAGACTGTTAACACTAATGTGTCTAGTATGATCAACTAAGAACTAAAGAGACCCAAACAGATGTAACTGTTGTCCAATTGGGCAGACTGAGACTACAGATACCCAAACAGATAGACCTGTTGTCCAATTGGACAGACTGTGACTACAGAGACCCAAACAGATGGAACTGTTGTCCAATTGGACAAACTGAGACTACAGAGACCCAATCAGATGGAACTATTTTCCAATTGGACAGACTGAGACTACAGAGACCCAAACAGATGGAACTGTTGTCCAATATGACAGACTGAGACTACAGAGACCCCAATTGACAGATGGAACTGTTGTCCAATATGACAGACTGAGACTACAGAGACCCAAACAGATGGAACTGTTGTCCAATTGGACAGACTGAGACTACAGAGACCCAAACAGATGGAACTGTTATCCAATTGGACAGACTGAGACTACAGAGACCCAAACAGATGGAACTGTTGTCCAATTGGACAGACTGAGACTACAGAGACCCAAACAGATGGAACTGTTATCCAATTGGACAGACTGAGACTACAGAGACCGAAACAGATGGAACTGTTATCCAATATGACACTCTGTGACTACAGAGACCCAAACAGATGGAACTTTTGTCCAATTGGACAGACTGAGACTACCGAGACCCAAACAGATGGAACTGTTGTCCAATATGACAGACTGTGACTACAGAGACCCAAACAGATAGACTGTTTTCCAATTGGACAGACTGAGACTACAGAGACCCAAACAGATGGAACTGTTGTCCAATTGGACAGACTGAGACAACAGAGACCCAAACAGATGGAACTGTTGTCCAATTGGACAGACTGAGACTACAGAGACCCAAACAGATGGAACTGTTGTCCAATATGACAGACTGAGACTACAGAGACCCAAACAGATAGACCTGTTGTCCAATTGGACAGACTGAGACTACAGAGACCGAAACAGATGGAACTGTTATCCAATATGACACTCTGTGACTACAGAGACCCAAACAGATGGAACTATTGTCCAATTGGACAGACTGAGACTACAGAGACCCAAACAGATGGAACTAACTGTTGTCCAATTGGACAGACTGAGACTACAGAGACCAAAACAGATGGAACTGTTGTCCAATATGATAGACTGAGACTACAGACACCAAAACAGATGGAACTGTTGTCCAATTGGACAGACTGAGACTACAGAGACCTAAACAGATGGAACTGTTGTCCAATTGGACAGACTAAGACTACAGAGACCCAAACAGATGAAACTTTGTCCAATGGAAGATGAGAAGACCCAAACAGATGAACTGTTGTCCAATGGACAGACTGAGACTACAGAGACCCAAAAAGATAGAACTGTTGTCCAATTGGACAGACTGAGACTACAGAGACCCAAACAGATGGAACTGTTGTCCAGTTGGACAGACTGAGACTACAGAGACCTAAAACAGATAGACCTGTTGTCCAATTGGACAGACTGAGACTACAGAGACCCAAACAGATGGAACTGTTGTCCAATTGGACAGACTGAGACTACAGAGACCCAAACAGATGGAACTGTTGTCCAATGGACAGGAGACTGTGACTACAGAGAACCCAAACAGATAGACCTGTTGTCCAATTGGACAGACTGGACTACAGAGACCCAAACAGAGACTGTTGTCCAAAACAGATGAGACTACAGAGACAAACAGATGGAACTGTTGTCCAATATGACAGACTGAGACTACAGAGACCCAAACAGATGGAACTTTGTCCAATATGACAGACTGAGACAACAGAGACAAAACAGATATACCTGTTGTCCAATTGGACAGACTGAGACTACAGAGACCCAAACAGATGGAAATTTGTCCAATATGACAGACTGTCACTACAGAGACAAAACAGATGGACCTGTTGTCCAATCGGACAGACTGAGACTACAGAGACCCAAACAGATGGAACTGTTGTCCAATATGACAGACTGAGACTACAGAGACCAAAAAAGATAGACCTGTTGTCCAATCAAACAGACTGAGACTACAGAGACCCAAACAGATGGACCTGTTATCCAATTGGACAGACTGAGACTACAGAGACCTAAACAGATGGAACTGTTGTCCAATTGGACAGACTGAGACTACAGAGACCCAAACAGATGGACCTGGTTGTCCAATATGACAGACTGAGACTACAGACACCAAAACAGATGGACCTGTTGTCCAATTGGACAGACTGAAACTACAGAGACCCAAACAGATGGAACTTTGTCCAATATGACAGACTGAGACTACAGAGACAAAACAGATGGACCTGTTGTCCAATATGACAGACTGAGACTACAGACACCAACACAGATGGACCTGTTGTCCAATTGGACAGACTGAGACTACAGAGACCAAAAAAGATAGACCTGTTGTCAAATTGGACAGACTGAGACTACAGAGACCCAAACAAATGGAACTGTTGTCCAATATGACAGACTGAGACTACAGACAACAAAACAGATGGACCTGTTGTCCAATTGGACAGACTGAGACTACAGAGACCCAAAAAGATAGACCTGTTGTCCAATCAGACAGACTAAGACTACAAAGACCCAAAACAGATGGAACTGTTGTCCAATATGACAGACTGAGACTACAGAGACCAAAAAAGATAGACCTGTTGTCCAATTGGACAGACTGAGACTACAGAGACCCAAACAGATGGAACTGTTGTCCAATATGACAGACTGAGACTACAGAGACCCAAACAGATACACCTGTTGTCCAATCGGACAGACTGAGACTACCGAGACCCAAAAAGATAGACCTGTTCTCCAATCGGACAGACTGAGACTACAGAGACCCAAACAGATGGAACTGTGGTCCAATATGACAGACTGAGACTACAGAGACCAAAAAAGATAAACCTGTTGACCAATCGGACAGACTGAGACTACAGAGACCCAAACAGATGGACATGTTGTCCAATTGGACAGACTGAGATTACAGAGACCCAATCAGATGGAACTATTTTCCAATATGACAGACTGAGACTACAGAGACCCAAACAGATAGACCTGTTGTCCAATCGGACAGACTGAGACTACAGAGACCGAAACAGATGGAACTGTTATCAAATATGACACTCTGTGACTACAGAGACCCAAACAGATGGAACTGTTGTCCAATTGGACAGACTGAGACTACAGAGACCCAAACAGATGGACCTGTTGTCCAATTGGACAGACTGAGACTACAGAGACCCAAACAGATGGACCTGTTGTCCAATTGGACAGACTGAGACTACAGAGACCCAAACAGATGGACCTGTTGTCCAATTGGACAGACTGAGACTACAGAGACCCAAACAGATGGAACTGTTGTCCAATTGGACAGACTGAGACTACAGAGACCCAAACAGATGGAACTGTTGTCCAATTGGACAGACTGAGACTACAGAGACCCAAACAGATGGAACTGTTGTCCAATTGGACAGACTGAGACTACAGAGACCCAAACAGATGGACCTGTTGTCCAATATGACAGACTGAGACTACAGAGACCTAAACAGATGGAACTGTTGTCCAATTGGACAGACTGAGACAACAGAGACCCAAACAGATGGAACTGTTGTCCAATTGATCCAATTGGACAGACTGAGACTACAGAGACCCAAACAGATGGACATGTTGTCCAATTGGACAGACTGAGATTACAGACACCAAAACAGATGGACCTGTTGTCCAATTGGACAGACTCAGACTACAGAGACCCAAACAGATGGAATTGTTTTCCAATTGGACAGTCTGAGACCAACGTTCTTTTATATACATTTACTTTTCCGTTTTAGTAAAATTTTATCTCCATGAAGTAATATGAAGATCACTTAATTATTATACTGAAAGGTATTCTGATTCACTTTGTTAATACATGTAAATTTGTTTGATATCGTGTATACACAAAATTTAGTGGCTACAAAAGAAAGGGAGCTAGCTCACAGTATCTTTCATACTTCTTTGAAGATCACACTGGCATTCATAGTTTCAGAGTTTGTGATAGGCACTTCCTTCTTCTCTTTCAAAGAGCAGTATCAATATCAAGTATAAAATACCATTTAAAGGTATTTAATTTGAAAATTGCTGAAATATCTAAGGGTAGATATGTTAAGACACACAAGGTCAAGATCTGTGCAAGATCTAAATTGCCTATGACAGGATAACACAGACCTTATATAAGCCATTATTCCATGTTTTATGTCCAGTAGAAGACTTTTGTTACAGATATCGTCCAATCACTATTCATGGAACTGAAGTCAAGCAGCCACAGCAGACACATGACCTTTATGAATTCTTGGCCATAACAATATTGATTTCCCAAACATTTATGGTATACTTCTGACAATGCTCCCATACAATTAATACATTGGTACACTTTTTTTTCTATATTTTAAGATAATTATGAACATTTAGTGAATATTACAGCTATAACCCCATATATAAATTTACTAATATTACTGATATATAACAGCTTTCTTTATAAATTACTTATAGAATTAATTATGAATTAATTTCCATAATGATATTATTCTACTGGATCTATATCAAGGTTCAAACTGGCTAAGATGGCATGTAATGACATATGAGATACAGCTCCTAGGTCAACGTGGATCGATACTAAGTTATAAAGTCTACTTTCACATGTTTTTTATTGAGATAAAAAGGACAAACCAAGGATATGCGAGCATATGTATAACAGGCATGGGGTTTATAACTTCTCTAGGATTACAGGGCACACTGCCGGATCATAGATCATCCGATAAGACCTTCTAAGTGTCCGACTCCTGCCAAATAACGTTTCAAACTGTAAATATTTCACTCCTACGACTCTTAAGAAACAATAGATCACAACGTTAGAATGCAACACACACTCATAATCTACCCATGCTAAATCTCTACCTGGGCAAAAGAGCATCGAATTAAAAATGTCAAATGGGGATTGAATCATGACTGGATGGTATCATTACTTATTTCACCCATTTTTTTCTAATTTTTTTTTGTGTTATTTACACCTTTTTTTATAACATTTTTCTTATTATTTTATATCATTGTTCACATCTTTTTCATCAAAATCAATATTTTCATTATGAAGAAAAAGATGTTTTTCATTTTAAGCCATATGGGCTGTAGGGTAAAACTTGTGATAATATCATTATCTTCTTAATGTTGTTTATGAATATATTGTGAAAATTTTGGTTGAGACCAACAAACCAGTAAGAATTAAACAAGGCCTAGTTATACAAAGCTGTCAACAACCTTATTTATGGTGTAGGATTATATCCTTCTATACCTATCACTAAATCCCCCCATCTGTTTGTAATTGAGAATTATCCTGAATGGGACAAATGTGAATGTGTTAGATCTGTGATATACAGTACTGTGTCCATCAAACCTCTGTGTGACATTGGCTTGAATTCATCTCATAGAAATAACACTTCTGATAATGACTGTATATACCCTATATACAAATCTGAGGCACACAATCATAACCTCTTCATCATTCTTTGTTTGAGCCATTGATTTCTCTGTCAGCAGACGTCACCAGTTGTGATAGACTGGAACACATGGTCATAACTATCAATTCAATATGGCCAACCGGGAAAAGTTTCCTCCTAACAAAGTCCTGTGGGAGACGTGGTTGAGAATGGTGGAGTTTTCTCAAACAGTTTAACACCTGTTTGTCTCCTGTTTATTTATTTTCTATGGAATGCCATTACCAGGCTGATTCACCCGCAGATTTACCACAAATCTTATCTTTAAATTGTAACAGTCTTCTTTTAGTCAGTGTACCAATGGTATTCTTTCAACATCAGGACAGTGTCATTAAATTGACTAAATAAATTCTAAGAAAATAGTTGCATGATTGATATTTGGTGCTATCATCTTTAACTACAAAACAAATACAGAACCAAATGTTAATAAGTGCATAGGGGAGACAACCATTCATTTGTAACAGGGGAGGTAATCCTAACAGGAATCATTTTAACCCTTGTTTCTATTTCAAAAGAAAAAAAATAATGTTGAATTTAAGATGTTAAGCAAAGTAAGCAAAGGGTTTTAAGAAGATTAGTAGAAAGGTTTTCTGTTAAATTAAATCTTTTCACTTGCCTTTAAAAATCCTACATAAATTGCTGTAAGACATAAAATACCAAAATACCAACCTATAAATTTGGCATAGTATGAGCTCTGTGACTGTGAATGAAGCTAATGCTGTCTTTATAGTGTCTCTCCAAGGCTGTATATTAACATCAATTAACTAAAACAACACAGACCTATAATTACGCAGCATCTATAATACCGTCGCACGAACAGGAAGCTAGAGTTGGCTATTAGAGGTTTCTCTAGATGGGGACACATATCTTCATAAGAAACCAGAAAATAATTTTACAGCCTATGATGGTTTACATCCTGCTCAGGAAGGAAGAATATAAAAACTCCATTAATTCTGTTTTCTCATTCTTCTTTGGAGTCTTACTTCTGGAACAGTCTGATTTTCTCAGAACCTGCAGTATAGCAATTTACAATAACAATGGCCTGCTTGCGTGTTACCAATTACATAAGAAATATTTACGATGGAAAATCCAGAATATTCAATTTTCTTAGTAAAAAAAATTTCATAATAAAAAAGGAATAAGGAAGACTTGAATAAAGGAAATGTTTTATTTCTTTCAATATAATTATGTTGTTCTGCCAACAACATTGGTTATAAATGTAAGTTAATAATACACAGTAGGCTCAAAAACAAGAGGCCCAAGAGTCTTGACGGTCATCTGACAACCTTAAATTAGCAACAGACGTAAAGGAAACTATTTAGGTATCTTGTCATGGTGGCCATCTTCAATATTGGATAAACCCGAAAAGTAACATCACTTTATGTCGAGCCTAAGTCAGAATAATTTCAGGCAAGTTTCAGCCAAATAGCAGTGGTAAAATTTGAGAAGTTCAAAATGCATTTTCAAGATGGTGGGTTGAATTTCATATCAATGAGGTGGAAAAAAGCCATGGTAACTGGAGAAAACCCCCCAGACTACATTAAGTACCTGACAACTGCCCCACATGGGACTCAAATTTGTGACCCAAATGTAAAAATCTTGTGTTAATAGTCGGGACACCCTAACCAATCAACCACCGCACCCCCTAGACAGAAATGGACATTGACTTGAATTATTTGGTTCTGTGTGCTGAATGTATCCATTCAAGTGTCAAGTAATCTAACCTTATAAAGATTGGGCTTGTATCATCCAATCAGATCAAAGCTTGCTTGATTACACATCCAATCAATGTAGAGGCTGCGATTCTGTCTGTCTCGGACCACAGATTTTGATTAAATAGAAATGTACAGACAATTGTGATAATTATAACTTTGTTTAACGAATACAATGGACATCACATTACATCCAATCTCTGTCCACTCAAACTGACCTATTAAATTCTGTCTACTCAAACTGACCAACTGTATAAATAAATACTGTCCATTCAGACTGACAGACTAATACTGTCCATTTAAACTTTTAAGTGACCAGAACAAGTACTCTATGACTAAAAGCAAACATTTCACCAGTTTTTGGAAATTGATGCTCTGGCATTGGCAAATTCATAAAAACATAAATATTTATAAACCAAACTCATCCTTCGCCAAGTACTAGCTATCAGGAAATATCTTTGAAATATGTACAAGTTTATATATATATACATAATTTGTAGCTCCTAAGATCACAAATGACTCCAGAATTCAATACAAGTTTGTTCTAATTGGTAAGGATAAGAATTTAGAATCTGGTTATTTTAAGGCCCACTACCTTTCCAAAACAGCTTTTAATTTTAAATGGGAATGTAAAAAGAGATTGATAATTTTGTAGAGTTGCAAAAGTTATTAACTTACTGTTAATACTACATTTATTATCATCTTCTGGACAATTTAATTAAAATAAATAAAATGCTAATTTTCATAACGTGGCCGTCTTATGTTTTCCGCCATCGTCCTAAATACTGTGCGGTAGTTAACTTATAATAACTGCGCCAAACGGCAAAACAGCGAAATGACTCTCCACTGTTGTCATATATTACCCAGGAAATCTTGCATATGTTTAGTGTTGTAACCTCATCTTAGTCCATCGGTATAGATTTTCTGATGTTATTAATGTTTTTTTAAGAAACCTTTATATTTTGCTCAGGCAAGGTAGAAGGTCTTTAACAAACAGTTTCCCAAATTTCGCTACACATTATAAAACTGTCAACCATCAGCATTTTCATCGATCAAAGTTATTATGGTTTATCTGTATAGGTCAGTTATTCAAGGTGATAGAAAGTTTATCTTCCAATAAATAATCAACAATTCATAATCTATCATCTCTAGAAATGGACATAAGAGCTACAGAGGGCTACAGTAGGTACTCGGAGACACTCTCCTGGACAAACTGTTGAGAGTGGCAGTGAGATATCACTCGTTGACAGACCCTTAAGTATGCTGTCCAGTTGAGAGCCTAGCTATGATAGAGTTATGATCTGTACACTGTCAAACTTGTCACTTAGAGTATAATCCATATTCTCACCAGGAGGGTCACTGAAATGTCACATAGGCACTCACCAGGCAGGGGAAATAACTCATCCTTCTAGTTATGTCAGTATGACATTGAATCTGATATACAAAAATTGTTTCAAAACAGCATATTGCTTTTTGACCTAAATTATAAACTTATAACAGTATTTTTCAATTTGAAACATTTGCTAAAATTCAGATTTTAGGGTACTGCATTTATTGGACAGATATTTCAACATGACGCACGATAAGGTTCATAATCATTTTTGACCACCCTCTTCACAGTAGACAAACCCTTCTTCTTCCCAAAAATATTGTTTCTAAATCCAGCTTACCAGACCTCTGAGAGACATAAATTCCTCCTCCCTTAAAATTTTATTTGGAGACTAACATTCTTCTGTTTAAGATAAACTTTTGAGAAACAAACATTCCTGCTGCTTAACAAGACATTTAAGTCAATGATTCCTTCTAGACAATAAGAAATCCTTCCAGGATAAACCTTCTATCTACATTAAAGAAATGCTTTGAAAAGAAAATTATTTTCTTAATGAGAAAATCTTTTAGAACATTATGTTTTCATCTGCTTCATAAAAATACTTTCAGGACAAAGCTCTATCTTAAGAAACACTTTTGGAAAAAAATCTTCCTTTTGCCTTTACAGGGAACATTTTTGGAAACAAACTTTCCTCTCGTCTTTATATTAGGACCATTTTTGTGAACATTTCTGGAAACAAACCTTCCTCTTGCCTTTACATTCAGACCAATTTTTGTGAGCAAAACTTCTTCTTGCCTTTTCAAGGAACATTTTTTGGATCAAACTTTCCTTTTGCCTTTCAAGGAATATTTTGGTACAAAGCATTCTCCTGCCATGTGTTAGAAACAAACCAATAATTATCTTTCCTCAAAAGAACTTTTTTGGGGAACAAACACTTCCTTTGCCTTCCAAAGTCAAATCATTTAGTATCTCAGTTTTCTGTAGATGTCAGTATCATAATGCGTCACTTTAAAGCAAAATATCAATGGCATTTATCCTACAAATTCTGTCCACTAAGACGTACAGTTATGAGAATTTAATTATCTCAGGAAAACCTGCTTGAACACAATTTGTTAACACTTCTGTCTACGACACATCCTTCAATGTATATAGCTTGCAGCAAGATTCACCAATCCCATTTCTATTCCGTAACACACGATACAGACATGACAGTAAGCAGTTACTCCACAGTGTGATACAAAGTCCTTACCACTAGGGAATGACAGCATTTCAAATCAGATATAACATCAGGCATGTGATACCTTAAATGTGGTGCAAAAAATCCAATGCTAGAAAGCTAAGAATGTTTGGCTAATGTTAATGTATATATACAAATTATTGAGATAAAATATCAGAAAAAAATATAACATTGCAAAATATCAAAACAGACAATGCAAATGAAGCATTGTATTGATAGTTCATATAATTAAATTTGCCATTGATCATTGAATATTGATTGTTCATTGTTAATGAAAAATCGCTTTTTTTAGTTCTTTTATATCTAACATAACTGAATAGAAATAAACAGAAAGTTGTTAAATACCAACTGAAATTGCTTTAATGATAAAAATAGATGTTATTAGATTTACACTTTAATCACATACAAAGATAAAACAACATTGAAGCCTAAGAATCCTGACAAGTTCAATGAAACCATCCAACAGCACCACCCTTTGGTAGACCTCAGAACTTCCTATTTTTCTCCCAACGGAAGCCTTAGTGCAGCAGTAAATTACAAAGTCATTGCACCCTGTCAAAGACCTTCAGTCAGACGTTCCACAGACCATGTTCCTGGCAAAGGAAGAGGTTTTAACCATGTTCTGACGTGATAGTGTTATTCTACAGAAAGGAACATCAGACAACAGGGAGCAGTTACAAACACATCAAGTAAGACAGTCCTCTTTATGGCCCATCTCCCGGCCCTCATAAACAATACAACAAGTAGTGGGCCGTTTGGTCTGCTTTGGTGTCTTTGGATTAAATACACAGCAATTACGTTACCATTCTGGCTGAAGTCTATACATGGTAAATAATCTCCAAATTCATCATTATCAATACATGAGACGAAACATTATCCTTATATAGTGATTTTTTTTATGTGTATAGACACCGATATGTACATCACTATAAACATACGGACCAAGTCTATAAACTGGTTAGACAATGCTTTATATGGCAAAACCACTTAGTCAATATATAAACCCGATATCCATTCTAACAATTTGGATTCTATTTCTGAAATAAAAACTGCAGCAATACTTTGTAAAAAGTAACATAAACTGACAAAGAAAATCATCCCAATATGTGCTTCAGAAATAGCCTTATCAAATACAGAGGACATGATTTTTTTTACATTCATGTCTGATTCAGCTTTATAGATTTAAATTGATGTCTGAAAAATGCCTAAGACTCGATTACAACAGATAAATAATTCTTCATTCTCTATTGATAATTCTAAGTAAATTTAATTTATTTTAGAAGTCTTTCCATTTTGTATCTGCTGGTCTCGTAAAATTTCTAAGAAAATGAAGTTATTCTAAAATTGTACTCTTAGGGTCTCATTTTAAACCAGGAAATGTGTTTCAACTACTCTGTAATTGAATAAAACAGTATGATAAGGTTCACATTCAGCCCAGATACAAAATTGGATAAGATATCTTCACTACGGTTTCCTTATTTTCTTTATTTTTTGTATATTACCTAGAGGAACACAATCAGACGATGTAATTGAATTTTGCAAGTTCAGCATGAGATAAGGTGACATACTGCTAGGTCCATAGTATCAATCCATACCATACTTTCCCTATTAAGATCAACTCCTCAATACTTTCTTGACTTAAAACATAAGTTGGTTGAAGTTTGTTTCAGAAAAATACAAAAAAGAGCAAGCTGACTATCTGTTTCAGAAAAAAAACATCTAAAAATGGTCACAAATAACAGCGCACCACTCCGCCAATTACTTATGCAAGGCGCCCTTTTTAGGGAAAACAGAGTGAGTACAGTGAAAGTTTCTGGTAGAGGAGATTGTGGTTAACAGTGAAATATTTCAAATTAAACCAATAGTTTATTTAAAAGTGAGGTAACAAAGTTAAAAAAAGATTGACTATTACCTTTTTTTTTATCAATATCTAAATAGATTAATGTATATAGGGATGGAATTAATAGTTACACGACCAGAGCATGCCTTATTACAACAGACTATTTGTAGATGGGTAATGAAAACATGTTTACAATACACAATTATTTACGGTAAAAGTCAACGCTGATACACCTACTTCATTGTGTGAGTTACCTGCCCCAGAATATTATTATTTATCATATCGTGTATTACAATGACATCATCTCTGTCCTACTGGTGAGTTCCCTTACACCCCCTCCCCCCTATTTTAACATCTCCTTTATCTCTATGAGGCTGACATATGCCGGAGATAGAGCCACAGGCGTCTATATGTCTTTTATAAGCTTGGGCATTTCCGATCTGTCTGGGAATGTTTAGTCATCTCCTCACATCTCTACAGATTACATAGATAATGGTAAGTTATATTAGGTTTCCTGGTATATATTGGCCAATTATATGTTTCAAAGGTCAATAATATATACATCCCTATTAATGTGAAAAATGGTAAATGTCATTGATAATATCTATTATATCAAAGTACAGCTAAGAAACTCCTATGTCCATCATATTAAACCATCACATATCTGATTTTGGCTATCAGACCTAAGAAAGGACTCATCACTTTTTCCATACTTTGCAGGAATATCATGTGGAGGGAAAGGATAACTCTATCTTACACAGGGGGGTGTAAGACAGCTCACACGTGCTAGACAATCATATGACATCATCAATACATGCGGTGTAACCATGACGTGCATTATCAATGACATCATCATTTTTGACACATAACAACATTCCTGTGATAATGGCATCATGAAAAAGCTGGAAAGCAAAGGAAGTGAACATTAAAATTTATACATATATCGGAAAAAACCCAGTTTTAATGGAAATTTGATCAGTTGGTTTTACTGTGATATGCCAGAAAAGTCCATGTTGGGGAAATGCATGTGAAATTTTCACACTCGCTCGCTGTCCGCCATTACACATTGTGGTCGAACATCTTGTATGCCGAACCCTGTCCCTTGCTCGTAGAGCAATGCAACTTTTGTCTAGAACTGCTCAAATCGCTCTGACAGTAGTGTCTTTACCTTATTAGGTGAATTATCTTGCCTCAAAATCATTTTATCACCTTCTCAGTGGTTATGTAGTGCATTAGTTTAACGTGCGTGACTTTGGCTCAGGTATGGGTACAGCGTACATATTGTACCTGCTTAATCGTATTGATCAACGATTTGTAATTACAACGGTATCAATTAAAATACTAAACATTGACGTGGAATTTGTCAATATTTTATGTTATATGTTTCATAAGAAATGTAGATCAATACATTTATGCCATAGTTTGCTTCTTGGTTATGTAAAAGAATTAACCTGAGTGAATTGTCTCTTTAAGTAAAGAAGAAAAAAGAATTCAAACATGGATCTGTCAAGCGGACAGGGACATCTCAACCCTCCTGAAAGATTTTTACCGTCAATCCTAGATCAGCATGTCTCGTGTTGACAGGCCAAAATCTTCCATGTTGGTTGAGATATCCCTGTTCACTTGACAAACCCATGTAAGAGATTCAATCAATCAAACCCACACAATCAGAACTGAGAATGTGTCCACGGTAAATCAGATCAAGCCAATCAGAGCTGAAAATGTGCCTACGTTAATTCAGACCCAGCCAATCAGAGCTAAGAATGTGTCTACATTAATTCAGACCCAGCCAATCTGTGGAATGTGTCCACGGTGATTCAGACCCAGCCAATCAAAGCTGAGAATGTGTCTACGTTAAATCAGATCCAGCCAATCAGAGCTGAGAAATGTCTACGTTGAATCAGATCCAGCCAATCAGAGCTGAGAATGTGTCTACGTTAATTCAAATCCAGCCAATCAGAGCTGAGAATGTGTTTTTGTTAATTGAAACCCAGCCAATCAGAGCTGAGAATGTGTCTATGTTAATTCAATCCCAGCCGATCAGAGCTGAGACGCTAATTCAGACCCAGCCAATCAAGGGCTGATAATGTGTTCACATTAATTTAGACCCAGCCAATCAGAGCTGAGAATATGTGTATGTTAATTCAGACCCAGCCAATCAGAGCTGAGAATATGTCTACATTAAATCTGTTACAGCCAATTAGAGCTGAGAAAATGTTCATGTTAATTCAGACCCAGTCAATCAAAGCTGAGATGTTAATTCAAACCCAGCCAATCAAAGCTACACGTTAATTCAGACCCAGCCAATCAAGAAGTAAGAATGTGTCCATATTATTTTATACCCAGCCAATCAGAGATGAGAATGTGTCTACATTAAATCTGCTCCAGCCAATCAGAGCTGAGAATATGTTCATGTTAATTCAGACCCAGTCAATCAAAGCTGAGATGTTAATTCAAACCCAGCCAATCAGAGCTACACGTTAATTCAGACCCAGCCAATCAAGAGGTAAGAATGTGTCCATATTAATTTAGACCCAGCCAATCAGAGCTGAGAATGTGTCCACGTTAAATCAGATCCAGCCAATCAGAGCTGAGAATGTGTCCACGTTAAATCAGATCCAGCCAATCAGAGCTGAGAATGTGTCCACGTTAAATCAGATCCAGCCAATCAGAGCTGATGTTAAATCAGTAAGATAACATGCCATGTATCATGACACATATTGAGGAAAACCTAGAACATTCAAATACAATCCATAATCTGTATGGATAAAAATAATAATTATATATATATATACATAAGAATATGGTGCTCAACATCAATTGATATTAACATCCATGGCTATACTCAAATTAAAAATAGCTAAAACAAATGAACCTATGAGAAACAACCATTAAAAAAGAATGACATTCATGAACGATAATGACCTGAAGAGATATAATCTCACTTCCTGATGCTGTTTCATGTGACAGTTAATTCAAACAGGACACAAAGCAACATAGAACTTTCATCCCTTTATCTGAAGCTATAAAAGATTTTTTAGCAAATTAAAAAGTAGAAATCAATGGCAACCTGGTCCTATCCCTGTGGTGATTTTCCCTTAATTAATGAGCAGGCTTTAGTGCCCTCTCAGGACTGGTAGATTGAAATGATTGGTGACCCTCAAAGTAGAATCAGAATATAAAAGCTGGAACAGTAAACAATTTGGAGGTAGGGAAATGAAAGACAGCAACAGACCAACAGGCTCAAAGGGCATGTAAAGCTCACATGAATTAACTTATCAGTCATTGCAAAATATCGCAGAAATACATCAATGAATTTAAGTCTTTCCAAGCTCAAGTGATATACCCAACTTATTAGAACCATATTTTCCGGACAATAAACCGCACCTGTGTATAAGACGCAGAGGCCTTTTATACGATTTTTTCAAGTTTTGTAAGCCGCATCCAAAAGTTAGGCCCATGCACCCACGTAACCATCTGTGTATATGATCGATCTCTATTGAAGTACGGTAATGCTTATCGATCATTTAGAATCACGAGAACTGTCTGTAAACTTGTACTGTAAATGTATATCAAATAAAACTCACTATGATGTAAATATCTTTAGCAAAATGGACTTGGTCATGTTTCTATTCATTGTTTATTCTGCCATTACGTAAGCCTACTTGTGTGTAAACAAACATGGTGGCCATATGATTTCACGCTTACTCTCTCTCATATTTCAGCATGCCGGTTAAAATACTTTCTTAAGTATGTATATGATTTGATTTTATCTCTATTTTGATATATTTCACGTATTTATTATATTGATGTGTAAGGATTACTGTATTATCAAGGCTTGCATCATTAACCTAAAACTGACTTCGTTTAGAGTGTTCTCAGTCAACTTGCCATCCCATGATGCAATTCACCGAAGCCTGATTTTTGTAAACTTCCGGATATTATTTAGTGGTGTTTGCCGCTACAGAGATCGATTAAATGATTTTAATATGACTGTGCGATGTTTTATACTCGGTATAATGTTCAAAATTACATGTGATTTACGTGTATAAACTTGATTGCTGATTATTTCATTAAAATCACAGCAACAGGATTCCGGGAAATTACCCTGTTGACCGACATATGTGTAACACGTGTGCAAGTTTGAGTTCATGCTTACTCTTGCTCATATTTCAGTATGCCGGTAAAATACTTTCTTCAGTAACGTTATGCATAGGAATGGATTGTATTTCTTTTTTGATATATTTTGTGCATTAAGTATATCTTTGTGGAAAGAGTTACTGTATCAATCGACTTCGTTTAGAGTGTTCTTCCACTGTTTGTTAACTAGGTATCCCATGATGCAATTCACCGAAGCCTTAATTTTGTAAACTTCTGGATTATGACCTTGTGGTTTTTGCCGCTGCAGAGATCGATTAAATGATGTTTTATAGACTGTTTGATGCTTATAACATCGCTATAATGTTCTATATAACATGTAAAACACGCGAATAAACTTGATTGTTGATTATTGTGTGCAAGTTAGCAGTCACTAAGAGGATCGTTTTCTTGCTGTCTGCACGACATTTCTTGCACACACATAATATTTAAATAATATATTTAATTTATTGTTTGATATTTGATGATTTTTGATGTTTTAGTTATTATTTTCTTTGTAACAATCCTGCAGCAAATCGATAGCGAAATTAGTCCGCCATTGTGTTGTGACTGTAAACAACCACACTTCAGTCGGCCGATTTTCTGTGAATTAAAGAATTTAACGATTGAACATGTATCTGGTACGTTATTATTTTTATCTTTATTGTATTTTTATCACATCTTATATCGTTTAAACACTTTTACAGTGATTTTTTCGATGTATAACTTTACTAAACCGCCATTGTGTTGTGATTGTAAACACTTGAATTGAACAATTTTACGAATGAACATGCATCATATACGTAATTGTTTTCATCTTTAATATATTTTCATTGCAAATTTTATCTTTTTAACACTTTTACAGTGATTTGTTCGATGTATAACTTAACAAAACTGGCGAGTAAAACTTACGATTTTCACATGTGAATCATGACGTATTAATGCAAAAACATCGTCAGATTTTGGTTTTCGTCCACGGATAAGCCGCACTGGTGTATAAGCTGCACTCCCGATTTTCAGGGAAAAAAGTTGCGGCTTATACTCCGGAAAATACGGTACCAGGGAAGAAGAGCATTAAGGTTAACCCACCACCCAGTTTGTGAATCACCATCAAAAAAGAAGCTTTCTCAACGGCTATCAAGAAGAAGACAGTTAGTGAAAAGTCATTAACAACCGCCAGCACCATCAGGCATAACATGGGGGATAAGTAAGGAATGCTCTTGATAAATGTAACAAACAAAATTACACGTGCAGAGGCTTACGGAATAAGTATGACAGGGAGTTTGGTCAGTAAGGGTTTCATTCAGGATAGTGTTGGAGAGTGATACAACAGCTAGGGAAGTGGACAGGTGTGTGAAATCATAGGACTTTTGAAGGAGGCGCAGGTGTTTGGGATGATAATAAAAACAGGCATCAATGAAAAGGGGTTTGAGGAGATGTAGGGGTAGGAATTATAGAAATATGCATCTGCCAGCTAGGACTAAATTCAGCAAAGAATATAAGTTAGGTTGAGGGGATAAACAGAGGGAAAGAGCGTTTCATGCCAGGAGATAGTATAATGATCACCATTTTCTCCAACAAATAGAAAAAATATAGCAAAGATGTGCAATACTTGGATGGAGTCTTTAATTACATGGAAAGTTGCAGGAATGATTGATGTCTTTACCATAACGATACCCAAAAATTCTCTATACAGTATACTTATAGCTAGAAAACATGACAATGATGAATTAAAACGTACAGCAATCATTGAATGGTGTGCCCAGAAAACTGACTGTAAGTAAAACCATTGAAGACTAATGTGTAGGTTCCGTGACAATCATTGAATGTGAGGTTAGTCCATCATTCTGCCAAACAGAAAAGGTTTTTTTCCGGGTGCGAGTGTTTATCTAGATTCTGACGTTGTTTGGACGGCCTTTTGTGGCTCGACTGGAGTCTGGGGAGATTCGGCAAATCTCGTATCATTGACATATCACCTAGTGCAACAGACTCATCTCAGTCTCAATTCCCACAAGTCGGAGGCTGGCAACTAAACAGATCACTGCAACCATCCCCTGCATATTACTTCAATTTTAGGTTCTAGGATTGACACACACAGACTAGAGGCTAATGGTAATCTATTGGTAGAAAATTACCAGTCTTTTCCACACACACCTTATGACTGATAGTGGAGTTTGCTGGAAGTCTGGTACAACAGATACATATTCCTGCCTCACTCACCAGTAATTTATAGTAAAGCCAGTATACACAAGGACATTTTAGAATCCCCAAAGTGTAGAATTATTCATATTATTATCCTCAGCAGGAAAAATGTTTTTTACATGAATCGTAATAACTACTTATAACTTGGGATATGTATCTACCATAAACAGGCCTCCTGTTTTTTCAGGGTTTAATAGTATCCACAACTATTCCTCTCCCTCTAGCTGTAGACAACGTAATTTAGAAAGTTCACACCTAAATAGAAAGTGCCAGACAAAACTAGAACCAATTTGACTTGGGCCTTGACTCTTGAACTTCAGCATGCACCGAAAATAGTAGCAATGTAATTACCAAAACAGTAAGCAATACCCTATATAGCAGCTATAGACCAGCAGTACTTGTTAAACAGCTGAAAGTTTCAGGAAATAAACAGAACAATAACGGTAACCAAAACCAAAATCTGAGAGCAGTTGTATTGTACAGCGATTCATGATTCATTCTGCTAGCAAGAAAAATCTGTTTACTATCAAATAAATCTGATGTACGTTTAATTTTTAGGTTGTTATGTTTTTTTATAATTTTTTATTCCAATTTATTTTTGTGGTAACAACATTTGACAATTTGAAGCTAAAAATGTTGTGGTTGTACTTGGCTCAGCTTCAGGTATAATTTTTGGCTGATAGAAAGGTTAGTACCCAAGGTAAAACCACAGACCTACAGTCAATACCTTGTAAAATCCCAACTTGCTTATGGCCTTGAACTCATGGCGCAAAGAGCTGTTGAAATCCTGAACCACTTTGCCTCAAATGCAACCCTAATAATTAACCAATTTTCTAGGCATTTACAGACCAAAAGAAATGACACCAAGCTTGAAATAAATTAACTTTTAATCTCAGAAATTCTTGAAAAAATCATCTACCAGTAATCAATTTTCTACATACAAAGCAAACAGATTGAATGTTTTGTACCGTTAACAGCCAAAAAGTCTACCTAAAAAAGTCTTAAACGAAGTAAAGATCTCAATAAACCGGGCATTTTACTGTACTGTAATGAGGCTTTAAGAATAGGCCTGCAAGGCCTTCAGGTTTAATGAATCCCCATTTATTTCAGTATTGTCAGCTAAAAAAAGAACCAAATCTTAAGTATCCCATTTTTAAAATAGCTGTCCGATCATTAGGGAATAAATAGGACCATAACATGGAAAGAGATTTAAGTTTGTAATTGGCAAACTCTCTGTACCATCCATAATCACTAAAGCTGTATCAAAGCCTTGAATCCTAATAGATTAACACAATTAGTTAAAAACAGAGACAAAAACATTATAAGATGGTGTATAAGACCTAGATCTTCAACCTAAAACAGTCTAAGACTTAAATGAGTCAATCACAGAAGACCTTGAGAAATATTATATGCCATTTTGGATTGACTAAGCAAAAAATCACACCTCAGATTGTTTCATGATCCTGGAGCCTGCTCGCTGTCTTCATCTGCCAAACATAACGTACAAGTCATCACAAATTGGAGAGCACCTGAGAAAGTGTCAGTTTCAAAGATTTACCAAAGCTCTATGTATGGTTTGGGTCGCTTTTGGCCCAAAATCCAATGATTTTTTAATCAAAGTGTTTAGTAATATAGTTTTGGTATATCTTTTTTTTTTTTCATTTTTTTCATTTAGTACATCCCTGATTCACTTGAATAGAAATTTTCCTATTTTGTGACTTTTGTTGCCATGGTAACTATCAGAAATATGCATCAATTACAGCAAAGTTGGAAAATTTGTTATTGTTCTACCTATTTGTTTTATAATTTTTGTCATGTACAATAGGGCACAATTTTGAACAAAACTTAACATTTACTGTACTTTTCTAGATGAAAAAATGCCAAAATTGTTTAGGATTACTTTAGCAAATGTACCTGTAATGATACACAACTATCATGCCTTATAATTACATCCAGAACAATGTACTCGATATCTGAAATTCAACGATTTAATCACTAAATAGCAGAATTGAACATTTGACACATTTTGAGCCAAAAACGCAATAACCATGCATACTGGTGATTGATTAAGAAAGGATTAAGTTTTGGCACATCAATTTCAGAGACCTATGTATCAGGAAGGAAATAATTTATGAAATCTTCATCAACATGAGCAGGGTTATGGACTGGGTAAATCACTGATGACCAGGTAACTCAATCGGTACAGCATCTGACCAGTGTCCGGAGGTTCTTGGTTGGAGCCTTGGGCTGACCACTAAAGTATCATTTCCTCCCCTCCTGTTAACAAAAGAATAGCACCAGTTTCCTTTGGCATTACAAGTCTGAATAGATCAGCTTTGAGAAAGATCAGGTTTAGAAGGTTGTAATGCATATACTTTTGTCTTCTGTCTGAGAGTTACATCAGTGTACTTTGTGTGTCTATTTGTATTACTTAGTGTTAGAGATAGGGATATGTAGGCACCATAATGATAGTAATAGGTTTTTGGTAAGGCCCTGCATGCAATATCCTGTCTACAAACACCGAGATTACCCAGACACGATAGTCAATAAGTATCAGGGTAACCGAAAAGTTTGAAACGTGTCTAGATAGACTGTATTACGGAATGAAAAGACACAGAAAATTACCAGTATTGTTAAAACCAGATTATAGCGATCCGCAGGAATGTGTAATCAATCGTAAGCTAGGAAAATCTTTTTCGACAATTCGGTCACACCTCTCGCGAGCTGTGTCTACAAACCTTACATATTTATGTCTTTCACAGGGAAATAACAGTAATTAAGTTCATGATGGACGCTTTCCTGGTATGTTACCCACTCACTGCCTTCTCTTTCTGTCTATTTTTTAAAGGATAACAAAACCAGGACAAACGAATACCAGTCTTCTACATTTAAAAACAAGACTGGTTTTGTTTTTTATAATTGAAGAATATGAAAAATATTTTCCCCTAAATGACATCATTTACAAGGACAAAATTAACACAACAGCATTAATTAAGTTACAAAATTTTCCAATTAAAAACAAAATTGATATTAGGTCTGGATCAAAGTTAATTCTAAATTTTATTTGAGCATATCAATATATAAGTTATTTCAATTAATTTTAATATCAACAAAAGTAAATCTTCATTAACTTATTTCTAAACAGTAGTCTTGATTTACAGAATAGATCTGTTTGGAGAATAACCATTTGTTTCTGACTTTTTTGTACATCCAGACTTCACCAAAATCCAGGTTTCATCCTTCAAGATTCCCAGAATCTGGTACAAATCATTTATATTCATCTATAGAAATCTAAAATGGCTACATGGTCCTGTTCTCAGCAGGTAGAGAGCTTGATGAACGAGTTTGAAGACATTTCATTGTTGTTAGTATCTGCTATCTATAACAAGTCCTGTGATTTGTCAGTGGTACCATACAAACTGCGGCAGGCTTTACTGCATCTGATTTCTCTGAATTCTTTCACATGGACACAGGCTTACTGCATCTGATTTCTCTGAATTCTTTCACATGGACACAGGCTTACTTCATCTGACATCTCTGAATTCTGTCACAGGGACACAGGCCTAATTCATCCGACGTCTCTGAATTCTTTCCCATGACCACAGGCCTACTTTATCCGACGTCTCCGAATTCTGTCACAGGGATACTGGCCTACTTCATCTGATTTCTCTGAATTCTGTCACAGGGACACTGCATCTGATTTCTCTGAATTCTTTCACATGGACACAGGCTTACTTCATCTGACATCTCTGAATTCTGTCACAGGGACACAGGCCTACTTCATCTGATTTCTCTGAATTCTGTCACAGGGACACTGGCCTACTTCATCTGATTTCTCTGAATTCTGTCACAGGACACAGGCCTACTTCATCTGATTTCTCTGAATTCTGTCACAGGGACACTGTCTACTTCATCTGATTTCTCTGAATTCTGTCACAGGGACACTGGCCTACTTCATCTGATTTCTCTGAATTCTGTCACAGGGACACTGGCCTACTTCATCTGATTTCTCTGAATTCTGTCACAGGGACACTGGCTTACTTCATCTGACATCTCTGAATTCTGTCACAGGGACACTGGCCTACTTCATCTGATTTCTCTGAATTCTGTCACAGGGACACAGGCCTACTTCATCTGATTTCTCTGAATTCTGTCACAGGGACACTGGCCTACTTCAATCTGACATCTCTGAATTCTGTCACAGAGGGACACTGGTCTACTTCATCTGATTTCTCTGAATTCTGTCACAGGGACACTGGCCTACTTCATCTGATTTCTCTGAATTCTGTCACAGGGACACTGGCCTACTGCATCTGACATCTCTGAATTCTGTCACAGGGACACTGGCCTACTTCATCTGATTTCTCTGAATTCTGTCACAGGGACACTGGCCTACTTCATCTGATTTCTCTGAATTCTGTCACAGGGACACTGGCCTACTTCATCTGATTTCTCTGAATTCTGTCACAGGGGACACTGGCCTACTTCATCTGATTTCTCTGAATTCTGTCACAGGGACACTGGCCTACTTCATCTGATTTTCTCTGAATTCTGTCACAGGGACACTGGCCTACTTCATCTGATTTCTCTGAATTCTGTCACAGGGACACTGGCCTACTTCATCTGATTTCTCTGAATTCTGTCACAGGGACACTTGTCTACTTCATCTGATTTCTCTGAATTCTGTCACAGGGACACTGGTCTACTTCATCTGATTTCTCTGAATTCTGTCACAGGGACACTGGCCTACTTCATCTGATTTCTCTGAATTCTGTCACAGGGACACTGGCCTACTTCATCTGATTTCTCTGAATTCTGTCACAGGGACACTTGCTCTATTCTTCATCTGATTTCTCTGAATTCTGTCACAGGGACACTTGTCTACTTCATCTGATTTCTCTGAATTCTGTCACAGGGACACTGGCCTACTTCATCTGATTTCTCTGAATTCTGTCACAGGGACACTTGTCTACTTCATCTGATTTCTCTGAATTCTGTCACAGGGACACTGGCCTACTTCATCTGATTTCTCTGAATTCTGTCACAGGGACACTGGCCTACTGCATCTGACATCTCTGAATTCTGTCACAGGGACTACATCTGATTTTCTGAATTCTTCACAGGACACTGATTGATCTGACATCTCTGAATTCTGTCACAGGGACACTGGCCTACTTCATCTGATTTCTCTGAATTCTGTCACAGGGGACAGCTACTGCATTGACGCTCTGAATCTGTCATCTGATTTCTCTGAATTCTGTCACAGGGACACTGGCCTACTTCATCTGATTTCTCTGAATTCTGTCACAGGGACACTTGTCTACTTCATCTGATTTCTCTGAATTCTGTCACAGGGACACTTGGCCTACTTCATCTGATTTCTCTGAATTCTGTCACAGGAACACGGCCTACTTCATCTGATTTCTCTGAATTCTGTCACAGGGACACTGGCCTACTTCATCTGATTTCTCTGAATTCTGTCACAGGGACACAGGTCTACTTCATCTGATTTCTCTGAATTCTGTCACAGGGACACTGGCCTACTTCATCTGATTTCTCTGAATTCTGTCACAGGGACACTGGCCTACTTCATCTGATTTCTCTGAATTCTGTCACAGGGACACTGGCTTACTGCATCTGACATCTCTGAATTCTGTCACAGGGACACTGGCCTACTTCATCTGATTTCTCTGAATTCTGTCACAGGGACACTGGCCTACTTCATCTGATTTCTCTGAATTCTGTCACAGGGACACTGGCCTACTTCATCTGATTTCTCTGAATTCTGTCACAGGGACACAGGCTTACTGCATCTGACATCTCTGAATTCTGTCACAGGGACACTGGCCTACTTCATCTGATTTCTCTGAATTCTGTCACAGGGACACAGGCTTACTGCATCTGACATCTCTGAATTCTGTCACAGGGACACTGGCCTACTTCATCTGATTTCTCTGAATTCTGTCACAGGGACACTGGTCTACTTCATCTGATTTCTCTGAATTCTGTCACAGGAACACTGGCCTACTTCATCTGATTTCTCTGAATTCTGTCACAGGGACACTGGCCTACTTCATCTGATTTCTCTGAATTCTGTCACAGGGACACTTGTCTACTTCATCTGATTTCTCTGAATTCTGTCACAGGAACACTGGCCTACTTCATCTGATTTCTCTGAATTCTGTCACAGGGACACTCGCCTACTTCATCTGATTTCTCTGAATTCTGTCACAGGGACACAGGCTTACGCATCTGACATCTCTGAATTGTCACAGGGACACTGGCCTACTTCATCTGATTTCTCTGAATTCTGTCACAGGGACACTGCATCTGACGTCTCTGAATTCTGTCACAGGGACACTTGTCTACTTCATCTGATTTATCTGATATCTTTTTTATCAGAGTCAAGACATGATTCCAGGATAACATTTCCTTCATCAAGGTAGATCTTGCTAGATTGGAAATATGAAAGTTTCTTCCTTTGTTGTAAGGGCAATAAATTTCGGAGAAGTAAATTTCAATTAAAATGACTAAGGTTTGGTACAGCATTAGAATTAATTAGGAGATGATTTATGAAGAAAGCTAAAAGATACAAATTAAGTGAAATATGAATTACAAAACAAACAAAAATGAAATAGACAAAATAATAAATTGTTTAATTACTGATTTTATAAGAACATCAATTATGATGATTTGTTAAATAATTTGATTTTTTTTATAGATTTTTTTTAATATACATATTTCATTTTTTTCAATGACTGATAACAATAGCTTGTATGCGATACTGGCATCATTCAAACAAGGAAACTTCAATATAAATGTATGCCTGTGTAGAGTGAATCCTACAGCAACTGCAATAAACTGCCTTCACCAAACTGACTCATCAAGTTGGAAAAAAGTGCTTGAGCTATCACATGGGCATTAATTGTTCAACATGTCAAATTGATGACTTCTGACAGTGCGTGAAGCAGTAACATTCAACAGAGTTAGTATCTGTCAGTTCATCAGTAAAATAACAGGACATTTCTCACTAAAGATGGCCAATACAAATCAGGCAGCAATTTCCCAAACATCACAATAAAATCAAAAATAATAATGATGCATTCACATCAGACAAATATTTGAGAAAAGGTCATTTTGATAAATGAAAAGAATATAAAAGTTTTATGCTGCATGAATAGAAAAACTGAGTGAATCCCCAGACATAGCGTCTAACATTACCCAGACATAATAGTTCAGGTTCTTCAATAAAAAGTCAACTTCAATCAATGATGCTTGTTTGAAAATGAAATACAACGATACCCTTGGTACTAACATATAGTAGAACAGTCTTCTCATTGTAGGCTCTTAGTGTGTAAAACAGTTTAAAAGTCATGTGACCACTTTAATCAATACCCATAATGCCTTGTTCTTCCTCAGTAGACATTCCAAATGGAAAACACAATCACTTTTTGATCTACTGGAAAATTATTCTATAGGTACAAAAGTTACATAAAGAGAATTTACAACTAAATAATTTATCAATGAAAATATAATTATTGTGACTATCTTAGAAATAATTCAAAAGAACCATTGAAATAAAAATCTATTTGAACCTTCAAAGAACCCAAAACTTATTTCTAAGGTAGGATACAAACTGTCAAGTGGTCTGACCTCTAGCCTATTATACGTATCATCCAATGCAAAATGGAATTTACTTGTCAGCAAAATTTGAATAAATAGCAGACCACGTAATTTCTTGGAGCCAAAAATGTAAATCAGTCTGATAAAGTAAAGCTAGTTTGAATACCTATTTTCCATATTGATAAGATTTGCCTTGACAAGTCTCTCCATTGTCAGAAAGAATTCAACATAACTACTTTTCAGAATCTCATTTTTACATAAAGATTGCCTGTTCTGTCAAAATTCTAAAGCAAATGCTCTGGTTTTGTATTTTTTCTGGGGTTACGTTATCATTGTTATGCAAAGCTCCATAAATCGTTTACCGAGATATAATGAAACAGGATAACTATGAGGACCTGCACCAGACAGTTTCCTGCTGACACTCAGCTGATTGCTATGGCGACACGATACTGAGACATCATCTTTACATCTGATTGGACAATGACCCTGGGGCTACACATGTGACCTTGAAGTCACCAGTTTATCGATATAACAGCTTTCTGATCTCCCTGCATTTTGTTTCGTTGATCAGAAGTGACCTGGGGCCCAGATAGATAATTTTTTATGAAATGTTGACGGCATGTCAAAATGCTTTTCTTCAAAATGTCAATTTCTCCTAAATCAGCCCTACTTCGGTTCAACATTAAAAATGTTGATATCCTTAAAAGGTCAGCTCATTGTCAACTGTGCCTTCCATGTCCTTACAATAACATGTATGCTACAGTAATTATGCTACCAGTGATACAAACCCAAAATATCACCACAATGCAATCTCAATATCACCAAAAATTCTATGTCACATTTTTTTTTATCTTTAAATGTCATTTTCCACAAAATGTCATTTACTTTATGCATTGATGTCAACATATCTTTCCATCACTTCCTGTGGAGCGATATCAATAACAACAATGTCAATTGCATGTTGCTGCCCATTTGAATTCAAAAGCTGCTGCAGAATAGACAAAATGCAATGGAAATGAGAGAAAAGCTTTAACCCTAGAAGTAGGAGCGACCTCCCACAAGGTAATGTTGACGTTGTGTGGTAGTCCTCATAAACATAAATAACAATTTTTTCAAATATCAGCAATACTTGAATAATTAGTTTTAGTAAAAACAGAGGGTTAAAAAAAGCAAATAATGCATAATTTGAGACGTTGTCACATCATCTATTATTCATCACATGAAGTCATCATGCTTCAAATCCCCGCAGCAATATGTCCTCGTCCGCGGGCATCATACCAATGTGATAAGCAGAGAAGGTTCCAGCCACATCAGCATGGAGAATGGATATTCCATCGTCTGACGTGTAAAATTCTCCCAAATTACCATTTGATGGGTCTGCCATTTTGATTCTGTCACCAGAATGTTTTCAGGTTTTAATACTGATTTGGTTGAAGTTAGCTGCTCCAGTCATGGAATTTGCTGATTACCACATGATAAGTGAGAAGTCCCATTGATTTGTGTAGGACAAGGTACACAACACAGAATCAGACATCCTGATAAAGTAGAATTATATAGAGATCTCAACGTCAATTTGATTTACCAATTATCTAAAAATGTGACAAGATGCTAGTTTGAAATCACAGCAGCTTATAACTCGACTGTCAATGTCTATAATGATCCATCACCTCCAAGACTTGATGTACTGTGTTACGATATCACAAGTGTTCTCAAGTCACATTTCCTTCCAATTAAAACCAGAATACATGTCAGCAATGCAGATCAACAATCTTCACCCACAATAATGTCATAAAAAGGCAACATGGTATCTTCCAAGAAACTAACTTGGCAATCGAAAGAAAGTCTTTTAAGTAATAGCAGCAGTGTGCCAGATGATTTTCTTTCCAGATGAAAAAGGTACAAGTCAAATCTTGTTAATTTCAAGTTGGTGGGACCACAATAAAACATCAAATTATCAGAAAATTTAGTCAAAATGTACCTGAATATATACTGAAAATGTTCGTCAGAACAAACAAACCTAATATGTAGATACAGAAAAACATCTGACACCTGAACACCCTGTTTCAAAAAATATTACAATTTTAGTTTAAATTTTAAAAGTTTCTGTATGAAAAACTTCAAATACCCTAGCTGGGAACAACTGATTAAATTTCAGGAAACAAAGTCTTAAATGCTACCTGTACCAATACAGCAGTATTGCTGCTACTGGTACCAACACAGCAGTTTTGCTGCTACCAGTACCAACACAGAAGTATTGTTGCTACCAGTACCAACACAGCAGTATTGTTGCTACCAGTACCAACACAGCAGTATTGTTGCTACCAGTACCAACACAGCAGTATTGTTGCTACCTGTACAAACACAGCAGTATTACTGCTACCGTACCAACACAGCAGTATTGCTACTGACCAACACAGCAGTATTGTGCTACGTACCAACACAGCAGTATTTGCTACTGCTACGAGTATTGTGCTACTGTACCAACACAGCAGTATTGCTGCTACCAGTACCAACACAGCAGTATTGCTGCTACCAGTACCAACACAGCAGTATTGTTGCTACCTGTACCAACACAGCAGTATTGCTGCTACCTGTACCAACACAGCAGTATTGATGCTACCTGTACCAACACAAGTATTGCTGCTATTTTGTACCACACACAGCAGTATTGTTGTACTGACCAACACAGGTAGCCAGCAATTGTGCTACCAGTACCAACACAGAAGTATTGCTGCTACCAGTACCAACACAGAAGTATTGCTGCTATCAGTACCAACACAGCAGTATTACTGCTACCAGTATCAGTATAACAAAATTATCAACTTGAAGTCAGAATTGAACCAGGAACCCACCAGTCACTGGTTCGGTTTCTGTCATTAATTCAATGAAAACATTCCATTTGGTTAAATAGCTGCTATCAGTATTTGGAGTAAGTGACATAAAGTATGCTACCATCAGTCAGCCATCTTAGTAGGTATTTTACACCTATTCATTCCATTTGTTACAGACAGATAGTGTCAGTGTAAATGCTACGATAACAAAATGTTTTTCTTGCCTTTTTACTCTATATAGATTCCATTAAGTACGAGACATCTCTGACAAGAAATCTATATCTTAGCAAACAGAACAGTGTACAGGCTAGTTTTAGTACCTGTATAAACTATCATATAAATGTTTACAATTTTAGAAATAGGAAGATCAAGATTCATTCACCATCAATCTCTATAAAAAACATACATCAGCAATATAACATAATTATGACAATGCCCAATGTTAAAGCATATGTATATGGTTTTGAAGAGCTCAGTGTACAATTTTGCCAGACAGTAATTATCTTTGATTCAGATCAAAGGTCAATATATGTGTCAGTTTGACCTTCTTTTGGAATATAAGACATATATTTTGAAGATATAGTATTAGGAAACTGTGACCCACATATTGTTAACGTAAGGCAATGAACACAATCAGCAATGAACACAATCATAATAGAATATCAAGACATAATAACACTTGAACATTTTCAAATATGCATGCCACGATCACATATATTGATACTAACAAAACATTTTATAATTTCACAACTTGTATCTAAAACTTATTAGTCTCAGCTGTTATCTGTTGTCTTTATCGACTTGTGAGCTGTCCAGCCGTAACTTTTCTTAGCACATTAAATCTTTGACCAATAGATTTCCACAAACTGCAAGTCAACATTCCCCACAAAATTAGGGCTTCTAAATACACACCAATAATTCTTAGGGCTTACAAACAAACACCAATCATTCTCAGGGCTTACAAACACACACCAATAATTCTCAATCGCGGATGTACGACGTAAAATCAATTTTAACTGTGATCTAACTTGTACAACCCATCATCATTAAGGAAAATCCTTAATTAATCAAGATAATCTTGTGACATGCTTCTTAAGTTGTGCCAGAGATAAGGAATGTTTTGGTTAGGCGATCTTTACTCATCAATACTTGTACCAAGGAAACCTTGATAGGCCATTCTCACATGTATTTAACACTCTCACGTAGACAGCATACTAAATCAGGGGTATACCAAACTTGTACCATTGATTTTTTCAACCTCCATTAACAGGAGTTATTCCAAGCTTGGGTGTCTCCTCTCAGTTTCAGATTCTGTCTGAGAACTGCTTACCATCTTTACACACAGAAAATCTGTTCAGGTGTTACAAGGAACAGACAAAGGTCATTCACTTGCTTAAAGATGCTCCACTGCTGACAAATGATGTTTGTTCTCTATCAAAAATAAGGAGCAGACGATTAAGTATTTTTCTTCAGTTACAAAAGTTACTTACTTTATACCATTGCCACCATTGAAAAGTCTGAGCTTCTATTTTTACTTCAAGATATTAAAAATAATCAATTGCGTCCTGAAAAATTCCGTGGAACTATGTCCTATGTGGAATAAAGTACTGATGGCGCATGTATCCAAAGCAAAATAAATTATTTCATATTATTTTTTGTGTTAATTATATATATATATACATGATTAACCACCAATTATTGTTCAAATGATGAGTATGTTTTATGCTCTGTTGGCGGTGGAGCATCTTTAAGTCATTGAGAATGATGTTGACCTTCATACACTCATACTAAACTATGGTGAATTTAACCTTCATACACTCATACTAAACTATGGTGAATTTAACCTTCATACACTCATACTAAACTATGGTGAATTTAACCTTCATACACTCATACTAAACTATGGTGAATTTAACCTTCATACACTCATACTAAACTATGGTGAATTTAACCTTCATACACTCATACTAAACTATGGTGAATTTAACCTTCATACACTCATACTAAACTATGGTGAATTTAACCTTCATACACTCATACTAAACTATGGTGAATTTAACCTTCATACACTCATGCTAAACTATGGTGAATTTAACCTTCATACACTCATACTAAACTATGGTGAATTTAACCTTCATACACTCATACTAAACTATGGTGAATTTAACCTTCATACACTCATACTAAACTATGGTGAATTTAACCTTCATACACTCATGTAAACTATGGTGAATTTAACCTTCATACACTCATACTAAACTATGGTGAATTTAACCTTCATACACTCATACTAAACTATGGTGAATTTAACCTTCATACACTCATACTAAACTATGGTGAATTTAAAAAGTATTCATACATGTCACTTTAACACAAACATTTTACCAACAATTAAAGACTTGTTTATTTTTATTGACTATGATTGCTACAAAAAAATTTGACCTTGAACCTAAATAACAAACAACCTGATCTTCACCTTAGTGTTTTTCCTGACCTTTGCACTGCCACATATCGGCACCATGTTACCATCATTCACCTGACATCAGTCTGGAATAAAGTACTGCTTTCACTTTCGAATCAATTAATTCAATTAATTCTATGACCTTTACACTCTGCAAGGTGTTTGCTACAACACAATACCTATGACTTCTTTTTATCCAATAGTTTAACCATGCTTACCTTAGGATCACATCTCCATCTCTTCTTACCAACACCTTTTCTCTTCTTGTCTTCAATTCAAATGTCACGAGTGCAAATTCCGTAAAAAGCTTTAAAATAAATGTTAAGTTTTTCCTTCTCTTGCTGAAAAAAAAAAATTGATTGGTGATTGTTTGTAATTAAAAACAACAAAAACAAATCTCCCTACCTCCATCTCAGGCATGTGTAGCCATTGTTTCGGATTTTCTTCTGCTGCTAAAAATGCAATGAGATCGAGGGCAGTCAGCCTTGTCTGTCGTCGGGATGAAACAAAGATCAGAACAGGTTTCTCCGGAGAGTGAGACTTGATTGCTAGAAAAAATCAAATTTTGACCTTTCAATCAGATACTTTGACAGATGAATCAGTTACTGTTTGGTAACTTTCCAGTAGATCATTTCCTTTTTTTAAAGAAACTTTTGACTTTCAATCGGAACTGTGTCTATTAGCTCAGTTTCAAATCAGAAACCTTGACTTTCTGGGTCGGAAGATTGACTACTCAATCAGACACTGAAGACATTTCTAAAAGAAAGTTGGTGACTGATATGTCTATCAATTCATTCTGACTAAGTACAGTGGACCCTCCATAATCCGCACACCTTCGTTCCCAGCCTAAACAGTCTGGATTACGAGTTTTCCGGACAGCCAAATTCCGTGTTCTTAGTCAATTAAATTGTCACGTACGAGTTACTCCCCTTTACCTTGTAATCGATGATAGGCCTTTATGTAATATACGTGTATTATATTTATACTTTGTTTGTTATGTTTTATAGGTGTTTTTTTTATATTATTTCGTTAACAATATCAAATAAACATACTTCTTTTTCAAAACACAAAACCGAAAGGCATCGTAAATTGTGTACTAGGTATGCATATAGCAACGTATCCCAGTCTTGATCTGTTGTGCGGCAAATTATGTTTCAAAATGCCTAACCAAGGATCGATATCATCTACGTTATTAGCATAAAAAACTATGATAACAAATACTTGTGAACATTTTAAGAACTAATACAATTGTTATTTTGTATGTTTTTATTGACCCTTTCCACAAGTCTTTGCTTTCTGACTTACAGCCATGTGTAACAACCATGCGCCCGTTCATGTCTAACTTCGTGAACAATGTTACACACGTGTAAATGGCATGTGCCATAGCCTTTATATCTTATACTATAGACGATAAATTCGAATAGATTCACATACATTTAAAATATTTATTAGTTTTGTGAGTATTATCTAACGTTATTGTATCCGAAACTCAGAGCGATATATTCTCCATGCGAAACCAGTAAGGTATCGATAGCATACGTACCCGTACCCAAACTCAAACTGCATGTTCAAAAGCGTGTGGCTGAAAATATATTGCGTATCTCAATTACAAAACTGAAGTTTGATCTTGTATAAAAAAACCACTGAGCCGTTACATGACTGCAAGGTGTTCAGGTAAACGCCCATGGCTATATGACCTGGCAGCCGTCTTTAGGAAAACACAAACCAGTGTCATTTGGCAGAGTGTATCTTACACATGACTGTAGCTGGCCTTGACAACAAATTGTCCGGATTATTGCGGGAATTTATTAACGAACATTAATATTCTGTTCCCAAAATGGAGTTCCGGATTCGGAATCCGAATTTCTGAACTAGTGAGTATAAATAACGTTATGGAAATCTGTTCCCTGACATTTCCATCCGGATTGTGAGTTTTCCGGACTATCAGCGTCTGGATTATCGCGGGTCCACTGTATATGGGAAGCTTTCCCTTCACACAAGCTTATGATTGTCTATTCAATGTCTGTTACATTCCACTAGGAATATCCAAATCTATCATCCTGAACATATATAGATAGAATACATGGTTAGTATCTTACAATACAAAGTTAATTTTGGTGCGAGACTTGGGAAAGCCGAGATGACGATGCTTTGCCAAGTCAACTCGGCTTTCCGTGTCAAGCACCAAAATAAAACTTGTATTGTAAGATACTAACCGTGTATTTTGTTTATCCTGCAACCATTTTGACATTCAAATGAAAGCAAATTGCCAATTATTTACTTGGTTTCCCTCGAAGCGACATACTTCTTTGATGCGAAGGAAAAGATTCATTCACTAAACCAAATGAGAGTGCACTCCTCGTGCGAAATATATAAGCGCATTTGCAAACAGTACCAGTAGTTTTATTCAGCTTATAATATCAGTGAAACAATACGAAAATACTTATAAACAATAATTACCCATCAAAGAATTACTTTACAATACATAACTTTGCCATGAGCTAAGAAAAAGACGTCACTGCCATACCAGATTTTCTATATGGTAAAATGACATTCCGGTGAATGTGACGACACGAAAAACTATACTTTTACAGTAACATTTCATTAGTAGTCACATGACAGACATTTTTCCAAAGACATGGAGACAATTATTGTTAAATCTTCTATCAGCAGGAACACAATGGTTCTGTCATATAAAATAACAGTATCTAAAGACAACGCCGACAGATAATTCACTATTTATCCATTATATCACACGTACATACCAATCCCTAATACATTTTTTAGTAAATCATTGAAAAGGAAACCGTATTAGTCTCTCAGGCAACCAAGACTGTGTCATATTTACAATTCATATTATAAACAAAAGGAGAGAAATGTGATCAATGACATACACATATATGCAGTTCAGAGGAGATGTAACAAGCTTGAGCGATAAAAATGAAATACATCAAGATTTTATAATACCTATGATGTGTAAAGAAAAGTCCCTTTATATGATAGTCGGATTATAGAAAAGCTATATCAAAATCTCCAGTGATGGATTGAGAGCCATTACTATACACAGAACACATGTGTTTCTTTTGTCACTAATGGTGCAGCGCCTGTACGGCTGACACTTAAATCTCCCCCTCGTCGAGTTTTAATGATCAAGGATAATAATGGTTCATGTTAAATTTAGGGCAGAGAAGTAATGTCATCTTTATATTACTTCAAATCTACAGTTAACCATAACACCTTACCTTACTACAAAATACAAGTAGTTAATGAACATCTTAATCTAAAACCTTATAGAGATGAATTCCTAAGAGTATATGTCAGGCTTGCTCCTAACACCTGCCAGATCTGTAAAGTTTGGAGCAGTAAAATTTACTTAGAACTTCGACAGGAAGCAAAAAGATAAAATGTACATAACCTTGAAAAGAAAATATTTTCTAAGACTTGTTTCATAAAATGTCTGTGAAAATGGCACTCATTAAAGATTCCAAGAAGATACCATCAGCCACATTTTGATGAAAGCATTGAAAAATTTAATAAAGGACTAAAACTTGTAAGAAATGTCATCCTACAGTCGATAAAATAATAATAATTAAAAAAAAATTAAAAAATTAAAAATTATTTATTTTTTTTTTATTAAAAATCATTTAGATCTAGTTATAGATTACAAGCAGACATACATTGATGCTTGGTTTTAAACTTTGTTCAAGAAAAAAATTCTATCTGGAGGGGGTGCAATTTTGGGTTAAAAATCTCATTTTTTTGCAATTAAAAAAAATATTTGTGTGTCATGGTTTTTCAGTCTTGGAAAAAAAAAATCACACTTGTCAGAAAAACAACCATTGCAAAACAATTGCAGATGTTGTGTAAATCAAAAAAACATTACTACTGTACAGTAGAGGTACCATTTTAAAACCTGGGCTTTATTTTGCTGAATTTTACAAATCTACTGTTCACTGCTACCAAATGACGGCCATTACAGAAGTCCAAGTCGTGTGCATATGTTTTTACAAGACTTTTTGGTGTTATGAGAAACTTTTGAAGAAAATATAAAGTTTCTGACTATGGGATGGCAGTTATAATGACTGTTTACTCATATCAAAGAACGAAATTATGTTTGGTCGTAAATGCCATCTACAAAACAAGAAGAGTCACCCACACCAAGCCATAGGATGATACGGTAGGCAAAATAAAACATGCCTATTTATTTAATGTGTTTCGTTATTAATTGTCAATGTTTACCATTGTTTAGTATTGAGAGATATCTGAATGAAATCTAGCCTTTTTAATAGATTAAGGCAAAATGTTTGGGGGGGGGGGGGGGAAATGATCTTTCATGATCCGTCAAAACTGGTTACACAATAATGTACTCTTATCATAGTCAACAGTCGATGTTTAGTTCGATGTTCACACCTCTTTTTCTATCATAAGTATGGTCACAGTCCAATGAAAAGTCGCTCAAGACAGACTTTTTATGATGTTTGTGTTATAAAAACATGGTCGCTTGTCACGTAAGACAGGGAGTCGCTGAAAACAGACCCATTATATAGCAAAATACGTTGGGGGTCTCAAGTAAGGTCACATAAGACAGGGAGTCGCTACATACAGGAGGTCGCTCAGACAGTCTCGACTGAATCGACATTGCAAAACTCAGATGGAAATAGTTGATGGTTGATTTTACTATTGTGAGAGACCACTGGTTGGACATCAGACTAGTAATTCAAGAGTCACCAGTTTAAATCTTAACAAAATGAGTATGTTGTATTTTTCAAAAAGACCTGGTTCATGATCAGTAGTTGTCATTTTAGTAGACACATTAAACTCTTCCTAGTTTTCCTAGTTATAGCTTATTCTGTATATACACGATTGTCCTTACTTATCATACAGAAAGGGATGTTGTCAGGGTTTCATTTTCATTTTCTTCTCCTTACAGATGGTATTTTATCATAAAGATCGGCTCTGCAGGTAGGGCATTAGAATTGTGCCTGCTGCCCCTATTGCATGATCGAGAAAGGTGACTAAATTTAGGATCTTATCTTTTCTCTTCTTCCTAACTAATTTTCTTCCTCCTTATGTCTCCCTTGACACCACCTCACCTTTGGCCTTCTGTTTTTGAGTGCTTACCCATGTGAGGTAGGCTCTGGGTTCTGTCCCCTGGCCGAAACACACCAAAGTCTATAAAAGTGGTAGTTTCTGCTCCTGCTTAGCGCTCAGCATATAGGGAGTGGGACAACTGGTTAATCCAGTGTCAGTTTATAATATGAATGAGGGGTTGTGTTGTTTGGTGTCTTTAGCAGCATGCTTCAGTGATATAGCACTATAAAAACAGTTCCACTATACAAGAAGACACAACACGAATATACCAGTCTCCCAAAACACGCACTGCGCACTACATACACGCAACACACTGCATACATGAGAAGCTGTCCTTACATGACCCTGGCTGTAAATAGGGCATTAATTAATCAAACAAACAAACAAATAATAAAGATCTGACAGAGGTTTCCTTTACGATGGAAGTGAAAGAAATGTCACAAGTAAGTTTAAGAACCCAAATGGCATGTTCCCTAGGGATTTTAGTAAAATGATAACCTTGTTGCCTAATGGTTTTTGAGAAAACCTAAGTAAGAAACCAAATGGTTGAAGACAGAAAGTGTAAAACAGATAGATGGGCAGAGAGACTTACACAATGATTACAATGAGGCACCTACCTACCTTAGACATGAAGTAGCTTTCCTATAGTTTCATTAATTGTAAACAGGGATATCTCAACTCAAACATAAAAGCTCAACCAAATTCTAATAATGAATCACCTCTTGATTAATACACACCTGTTTACAGAATAAACCCAATTAACTCTCTATAACTCTAAATTACCTTGGAAGGAGGGCTTGTTCATTGTTGCCATTCGTGGACAGTAGTGTTGTCCTGGGAAACCATTGATGTGCACTTCCAGTGGGACAGGTCTAACTGACGGACGGAAATTGTACAGCCCCATCTAGTGGTGATAAAGTTAAAACTTAAAGTCAGTTTTGCAGGCAATCAAATATCATTATTACAAATTTTAATCAAGATAACCTACAACAATTACCTCTCCCTTCCCCTCTCTCTATCCCTCCAGTTTTCCTCCCTTCATCCCTTCTGTCTGCACTGTCCCCTTACCATTCAATGCCAAGTCAGTTGGCCAGATCCCTAGCATTAGTCAGTGCTGTTGAGAGACCTAACACACTTATCTCTCCCTTCCCTCCATCCCTCTCATCTCTCCATCCCTCCTCTCTCTCCATCCCTCCCCTTTTCTTTCCTCCCTGCTGTCCCCTTGCCATTCAATGCTCAGTCAGTTGGCCAGATCCCTTGCATTGGCCAGTGCTGTTGAGAGACCTAACACACTTATCTCTCCCTTCCCTTCATCCCTCTCATCTCTCCATCCCTCCTCTCTCTCCATCCCTCCCCTTTTCTTTCCTCCCTGCTGTCCCCTTACCATTCAATGCCCAGTCAGTTGGCCAGATCCCTAGCATTGGCCAGTGCTGTTGAATGACCTAACACATTCATCTCTCCCTTTCCTATATCCCTCTCATCTCTCCATCCCTCCCCTTTTCTTTCATCCCTGCTGTCCCCTTGCCATTCAATGCCCAGTCAGTTGGCCAGATCCCTAGCATTGGCCAGTGCTGTTGAATGACCTAAACACACTTCCCTTCATCCCTCTCATCTCTCCATCCCTCCCCTTTTCTTTCCTCCCTGCTGTCCCCTTGCCATTCAATGCCCAGTCAGTTGGCCAGATCCCTAGCATTGGCCAGTGCTGTTGAATGACCTAACACATTCATCTCTCCCTTTCCTATATCCCTCTCTCATCTCTCCATCCCTCCCCTTTTCTTTCCTCCCTGCTGTCCCCTTGCCATTCAATGCCCAGTCAGTTGGCCAGATCCCTTGCATTGGCCAGTGCTGTTGAGAGACCTAACACACTTATCTCTCCCTTTCCTATATCCCTCTCATCTCTCCATCCCTCCCCTTTTCTTTCCTCCCTGCTGTCCCCTTGCCATTCAATGCCCAGTCAGTTGGCCAGATCCCTAGCATTGGCCAGTGCTGTTGAATGACCTAACACACTTCCCTTCATCCCTCTCATCTCTCCATCCCTCCCCTTTTCTTTCCTCCCTGCTGTCCCCTTGCCATTCAATGCCCAGTCAGTTGGCCAGATCCCTAGCATTGGCCAGTGCTGTTGAATGACCTAACACACTTCCCTTCATCCCTCTCATCTCTCCATCCCTCCCCTTTTCTTTCCTCCCTGCTGTCCCCTTGCCATTCAATGCCCAGTCAGTTGGCCAGATCCCTTGCATTGGCCAGTGCTGTTGAATGACCTAACACACTTATCTCTCCCTTCCCTTCATCCCTCTCATCTCTCCATCCCTCCTCTCTCTCCATCCCTCCCCTTTTCTTTCATCCCTGCTGTCCCCTTGCCATTCAATGCTCAGTCAGTTGGCCAGATCTATAGCATTGGTCAGTGCTGTTGAGAGACCTATCACACTTGTCTCTCCCTTCCCTTCATCCCTCTCATCTCTCCATCCCTCCCCTTTTCTTTCATCCCTGCTGTCCCCTTGCCATTCAATGCCCAGTCAGTTGGCCAGATCCCTAGCATTGGCCAGTGCTGTTGAATGACCTAACACATTCATCTCTCCCTTTCCTATATCCCTCTCATCTCTCCATCCCTCCCCTTTTCTTTCATCCCTGCTGTCCCCTTGCCATTCAATGCTCAGTCAGTTGGCCAGATCCCTAGCATTGGCCAGTGCTGTTGAGAGACCTAACACACTTATCTCTCCCTTCCCTCCATCCCTCCACTCTCTCCATCCTTGCCCTCTCTCTATCCCTCCCCTCTCTCTATCCCTCATGTTTTCCTCCCTTCATCCCTTCCCTCTGTGCATTACCCTTACCTGTTTGATGCCCAGCCAGTCGGCCAGATCTCTAGCATTAGCTAGTGCTGTTGAGAGGCCCACCACTCTTACAGGTTTAGAGGTGTGAGAAGAGATGAAATTGGTTCGTGACACAATTACCTCCAGGACTGGTCCTCTCTCATCACCTGTTAACAAAGTTAGAGTTAAACAAAGTTAATCAAAATCTCTCACTAACATAACATGACAATTACCTCCAGGACTTGCTCTCTCCCATCATCTGTCATCAAGGTTAGAGTTAAACAAGTGTCCGCTTTCTTCATAGAAAGTGTCCGCTATACACATTCAATTCAATTTACAGTGATTTTCATTCAAAAACGATGTCTTTTTGTGTCCACTCTACTGTATATTTATGTACATCGTCTAGTCTAACTTCTACTGAAAGCTTATATTTTTTTGTGTGAAAGTACCGACGTTCGGAAAATTTATTTGTGTCCGTTATGAACATTTTACCGACTTACGGACTAAATTTAGTGTCCGCTGTCCGCATTGCGGAGGTGTCCAAATTTATATGGTGATTTTTGTTGGGGATTCCTAGCACTGTCCATTATGGACAGGTGTTCGCTATATAGAGGTGTCCGCTATTGCAGGTTTGACTGTACTATCTGTTACATCATTATAATTATGAATTATACTAATATTGTTCTTTGAGCCCCATATGAACTCTCAACATAAAGTGATGGGATGATTTGGGAGATGAGAGAATGAGATGGAGCATAACAAGACACAACAGATATGGATATCTAGATGCCACCTAATTAATGGTGAGGGTATATCAAGTGAGCTTATAAACACTACCTTTTCATATCACAATATACAACTCAAATTCTCACCCAATAAATGGATCTCGTCGATTATGAGGACAGCTACTGCTTTGACGTAGTTTCTTGTTTGCCAGCTACGACTGACGCCGTCCCATTTCTCAGGTGTGGTCACTATAAGGTCAGCGTTGGCCACTGCCCTCATATCAGGGGTCACGTCACCAGTCAGTTCTACAACTCTGAAAGATACAGAAGTCAATCGTTTGGTAAAATGACATTTTAATATGACAAATAAATCATCCAAGTAGTAAAAACCGAAAAATCACACTCACAGAAAAGTATGAAATTTCATTGGATTTCCAACACACACTCATCAATATGTATGACAAAATTAATGACATTATCAAGATTACGATGAAAGTGTACAACACATGTGTTGATGACATCACATCATTATAGTGGTCCCTCCCCTAGCAACCACAGCTAGGGTATTCCTTTGAAGTAAAAGCAGGGCCTTATTTTTTCCCTAGTAATCAAACGATAACCCTGTTAATTTCCTACCGTCACTATCTTCTTCTAACTTAATTACAGGCCCCTAGAAGCTGGGTATGTTACATGCTGGTAATAATGTTTTCTGTAAAAAATGTTTTAATACAACAAGCATTACCAAATTACAGTAGAATGAGGAATGATGGTAATGTTCTACATACAGAAGGGGCAATCACTCTTTGTTTATCAAATCAATTCACAAAAACAAACAAGTATATTTTTTTGTAAATCAGAAAAGAATGAGTAAAACAAGTAAATTTGAATAAATAGGAATATGAACAAAGAAGACTCTAACTGTGGATTAAACCAATCTTGGTTGTTAATCATTCTGATTTTGTTGAAGTGTCTCAGTTAACAACTGTTTATACAATACTATCTCAATGTTTTGGTAGACATTTCACTGATAAGATTCATAAACTACAGCTACTCTGATTATAACAGAATGCAGTTCCATCATATTAACTTACTTTTTGCCAAGCTTCTGTTGGATACGGACTTTCCAGTCATCCATTCTTTCTCGTACAAGAGCTTTCAACGGTGCAATGTATACTGCCTGGAATGCAAAACAAATTCCAACTTTCTATCCATTTCATTCCTATTACAAAATATTTTTAGTGTAATTGATATAATATTTCTCATAATTAAGGATTTTTTGTTTATTACATAAGACAATGATCACAGTAAATAGATGTCTTAAATTTCATATTCTTGTTACAATGACAACAAATAAATTAAAACATATCTACAGACAAAAAATGCAAAACGTGTAACATTATAAATCAACCAGAGATGTCATGGGACCATTCTTCATGCAAGTTTCAGCCGAATCGAACCGGTAGCTGAGAAGAAGTTCAAGATGGTGGCTTTTGGCGGCCATCTTGTATCAAACCCGAAAATAACAACACTTTGTCGGGAATGTCAGGATCAAATGCAAGTTTTTCAGCCAAATCGCACTGGTAGAACTTGAGAAGAAGTTCAAAATGTGTTTCCAAGATTGGCTGTGGCGGGCCATCGTTGGATTTCGGATCAACCCGAAAAATAACAACACTTTGGGTCGGTACAGTGTCAGGATCATTTCATGCAAGTTTCAGCCAAAAATCGCATAATGAGAAGAAGTTCAAAATGTGTTTTCAAGATGGCGGCTGTGGCAGCCATCTTGGATTTCAGATCGACCTGAGCTCACACTTTCAGGGGTCTGGGGACCATGACAGGATAATTTGAGAAGCTATCTAGTTCAAAATGTTGTTTTCAAGAAACTCATGAAGGCGTCCCTCACTGTGGCGGCCATCTATCAGATTCTACGGACACAATCGACACCCGGATCATTTCATGCAAGTGCATCAGCCAAATCTCCCGGCGCACCGGGTTACACTACTTGAGAAGAAGTTCAAAATCCGATAGTTTTTTTTTTTTTTTCAAGATGGCGGCTGTGGCGGCCATTGGATTTCGGAATAATCGCACTGGTAGAAACTTGAGAATGAAGTTCAAAATTGACACTTGGATTTCGGATCGACCCGACTTTCGGTCAGGACCATGTCAGGATCATTTCATGCAGTCCTCAGCCAAAATCGCACCGGTAGAACAGAAGTGGCGGCTGTGGCGGCCATCTTGGAATATGCAAGTTTTCAGCCAAATCGACACCGGATGAGAAGAAGTCTTAGACAAACACTTTGTCAGACCATTCAGGATCATTTCATGCAAGTTTTCAGCCAAATCGCACTGGTAGAAACTTGAGAAGAAGTTCAAAATTGTGTTTTCATCTTGGATTTTCGATCGGTCTATCAACCCGAAAAATAACAACACATTGGAGGATTCCGGGTACCATGTCAGTGTCATGACATTTTGTCAGCCAATACTGGTAGAACTTGAGAAGAAGTTCAATGGTGGCTGTGGCGGCCAACTTGGATTTCGGATCAACCCGACAGTTTCAGCCAAATCCGCACTGGTAGAACTTGAGAAGAAGTTGAAAATGTGTTCATCTCAAGATGGCGGCTGTGGCAGCCAGATTTCAGATCGACCCTGAAAAATGAGAACACTTTGTTAAATTTCATGCAAGTTTCAGCCAAATCGCACATGGTAGCCATTTCTGCGGCGACGGTTTTACCCGAGCCAGTAGGAGCTCCCAGCAGGACGTTACAGTCAGTGTGGTAAAGGACGTGGAATATTTGGGTCTGGATCGGGTTAAAGTGTGTATACTTGTACAGTGTCTCAATCTGGGGGTCGTTAAAAGCTGTGATGGGCAGCGGCTGCAGGTCCAGTAACTCTGTATAGAAATATCAGATATACATAGTACTTCACCAAACTGGTAAACTTTATAATATTTCCAGTGTACATTATTTCATCTCATACACACTGACACTTAAGTAGGAAATAAAATAATGTTTTAAAAGTTACGCCACTGATGAAAATCAAATCTTGAAAATAAACTACGAGTATGATTCCAGTGACTGCAGATGTGAATTACATATCCATAACTAATTTTTAAATATCAATCTAATGAATGTCTTCATGTCCACTTTCCGTCTGATCGTACAGCCTCTATGACCTACCTGTGTGGGGAGGATGTTTCTCTGGAAGGATCAGATGTTGGAAGGAGATGGCACACATGGACTCGGATCCGAGCCATCTCTCGGACACGGCCTTCACGTAGTACTGACTAGGAAGTGGTTCAAATATTGGGATCGTGAAGATCAGTATCTGGGCCTCGTTGGTCTTCACCTTTTATCAGCAATGAAAAAAATCAGTAGAAAGTTTCTAACAACAGATAATTAGTTAATTTTGTATAAAAGTATTTTCAGTCATTTGTGTTTGAATTACAGATAGTGTTTTTCTTCAAAGTATTGTCGTCAAATAACCTACATTTAGGAAGCCAAACAAACATAATATTTGTATTACTGACCATTAGAATTCTACAGAAGAGTTCTATAATAAGAAGCACCTGACTAACCATCTTTTTGTGGAGGAGGAAGCGCTCCGAGTGGTAGATATGGTTGTTTTCGGGGTCCTCTACCCAGATCCAGAATGATTCTGCACTGGTTCCATGTACCTGTATACAGTAAGACAGGAATTACAATAAGAGTATGACAAGTTTGGAATACTACCTTTTTTTGGTATAATCATTACAGTATGCTTTTAGTTTCCAATGATGCACTTCACTTTTCCACCATGTCTTTATGGAAAAACCTTCACTAACACAGATGGTCATATTTTGAACTATGGGAATTGCAACACAAGAAAAAGACTTACAATGTCAAAAGTTAAAGTTTATATGTGTTTGATTGACTTTTTTTGTGAAGTCCACATTAGTCTTAAGTACTAAGACAAATATTTTCCTGGATACTGACCTTGTCATCCCATTGGAAGATGGGGTTGATTGACAGCCTCACTCTTAGTACAGTACGTGTGATTGGTTGTATAGTGGCGTCTAAGTCCAGCGCAGGAATCTGGTTCACGCACTTCTTGATGATGGGTCCCATACGTACGTGGTGTACCATGTGACCTGTGAATAACATGGATAAATATTCAATATCTAATAGCCTTAATAGAACATCAACTGTCATATCATAAAATATGTATCTTTTTTAATATCAATGCAGTCATATTAAGTGGAGCCTACATTTCAGGTCCTCATGGTACTTCCCTAGAAATAGTGATCACAAACTCATATCAAATTCTTCCACGCCTGCTATAAGAAGATATAAATACCTATTTCTTTAGAATCCATATCTTTGAGCCTGTCTACTGTGAGTTTACGGCCTTCTAGTTTCTCGAGGATTTCCCGGGAGAGGTTAGGGAACTGTCTCAGTGGATGTTCAAACCCCCACAGTCTCTTGTCCAGGGTTTTACACAGATTTAATAGTCTGCTAGCCATCACAGGCCAGCCGTTCTTCAGACACACTTCAAATAGGGCTCGAACGATACGCCCAGCATTCTATAGAAAAAATTAGAGACAAATAACAGGATTATTACAGCAATGTTATTTCATATTGGTCAAAGAAAGATATATCAGATGCAATCATTATTCATTCAAATTACACAAAGACATAGTCAAACTTTGTTAACAGGAAGGTAACAGGACCATGGTCAATCTTCAAACTATCCGAGTATTCTAGTAAAGTATGCTGAACTGTGGTATATTGTAAAGTAAGGTATGGATCTCTCTAAGTTACACAGGTGTGTGTTAGGACATTTGACTATTACAAGCATTTTAATCCTTCACTGTAGTTCTTTTTTAAAACCAATAAAATAGAAACTTTTACTGTTAGGATGTTCGCCTATCACAAGCATTTCAATCCTTCACTGCAATTTTCTATAAAACCATTACAATAGAAACCCATGTATCCTCGTACCTGAGCAACATAGGCCTGGTCAGACACAAGGGAAAAGCTCTCGATATTCATCCGCGACACGTACACCTGCATAAGGATGTTGACCTTTCCATATGTGTTCTCTACGCCGCCCTGGACCTGCATCACACACGAGTCGCTCAGCAGGTTGTCGAGCTCGTTCATCTCATCTTCACGTACCTGTAACATATGTCAGGATTCTATACATAATCCAACATACTAGTAGGGCCTGAGAATCAAATTTCATTTAGCCTATAGAATGATTCAAATGGAGATTCTTTGGAAAACTTGACTTATAATAAATTTCAACTAAGTATAAAGTAATTCACAAGTCTCCAATTGTAATATATCAGATGATTACTGACTAATTTACCTTGATTTGGTCAAACTCCTGAGATTTAGACACCATAGCGAACACATCAGCCTCTGTCATCAGTGACTTCAGATTGTCGTTGATTACCTAGACAACAATAGAAATTAAAAAGAACATATTTCATATCTGATATATAGTAGTATAGGTAGTAAGGTAGTAAGGTAGTAGAGCATGTATCCACAGAAATATGTACATAATGGTCAAACTAACCGCATTAATATGTCACTTAATATCCTGTAAACTTGTATCTAACATGTTTACTTCTGGGTCTAGATGTTCAAGGTGTTTAAGCTAATCACAGTTCAACAACAATTTTCAAATCCAAATTCAAAGAAACTTGACAAAATTTAACAGAATTCTGAAATACTCCACTCTTAACCTACTTGCCCATTTGCAGCAAACATGAAATGAAAATTTCACTAATCTTATCACTTTTTTGACAAATGGGCCATTTAATATGTCACCATGATAACACCAATACCACCCTCAATTATGTTTAAACTTACCTCCACCGTATCGTTTAAACTTACCTCTCACCGTATCGTATTTGATGTAGGAATGACTGGCTATCCTTAAATCAGAACCCTGTTGCTGACCCCATAACCCTGTGTACTTAACTCCACCCGTATCTGTATTTGACTGTCAGTTTCAAATGCAACCTGGCTATCCATGCAAGGCCTGTTGCCTGACCTCCACCCTGTATATACTTACCTCCACCGTATCGTATTTGATGTCACTTAAATGATACTGGCATATAATGCCACCAGGACTGTTAAGCTGACCTCCACCATGTATCTCTTACACTTATCCACCGTATTCGTTTTTAATTTACAAACTCCAACATGCGTTTCCAGTAAAGTTGATTGTAGAAATGACTGGCTATCCTCCCCCAGGTCTGTTGCCGATTTAACAGAAATGAACCACTTTTTTCCACATGTATACTTAACCTCCACCGTATCGTAGACTATTGCTTTAATGTTAAATTGGCAAAAATGGACCTGGCTATCCTGCCCAGGCCTGTTGATGACCTCCACTGTATTCATTTACCTCCAGTGGGTCATCGTAATATTGATAATACTGAGAAAGGATAGTTAGGCATATTCCTGCCCAGACCTGTTGCTGAAATGCCCTAGATACTAACTGTAATACTTACCTCCAACCGTATTCGTAATTTGATGTCCTGTGAACTGGCTATCCTGCCCAGGTCTGTTTGCCGACCTCCACCATTGTATTCTTACCCTACCACCGTATACGTATATTTGATGTAGAAATGACTTGGCTATCCTGCCCAGGTCTGTTGTACGACCTCCTAACCCTGTATACTTACCTCCACTGTATTCGTATTTGATGTAGAAATGACTGGACTATCCTGCCCAGGTCTGTTGCCGACCTCCACCCTGTATACTTACCTCCACCGTTGTGTTTAAACTTACCTCCCACGTATCGTATTTGATGTAGAAGTGACTGGCCTATCCTGCCCAGGTCTGTTGCCGACCTCCACCCTGTATACTTACCATCCACCGTATCGTATTTGATGTAGAAATGACTGGCTATCCTGCCCAGGTCTGTTGCCGACCCCAAACCTGTATACTTACCTCACCACTGTATCGTATTTGATTGTAGAAATGTAGAAGTGACTGGCTATCCTGCCCAGGTCTGTTGCTGACACCACCCTGTATACTTACCTCCACTGTATCGTATTTGATGTAGAAATGACTGGCTATCCTGCCCAGGTCTGTTGCCTGTATGACCTCCACCCTGTATACTTACTCCAACTGTATCGTATTTGATGTAGAAATGACTGGCTATCCTGCCCAGGTCTGTTGCTGACCCCTCCACCCTGTATACTTACCTCCATTGTATCGTATTTGATGTAGAAGTGACTGGCTATCCTGCCCAGGTCTGTTGCTGACCTCCAACCTGTATACTTACCTCCACTGTATCGTATTTGATGTAGAAATGACTGGCTATCCTGCCCAGGTCTGTTGCCGACCTCCACCCTGTATACTTACCTCCACTGTATCGTATTTGATGTAGAAATGACTGGCTTATCCTGCCCAGGTCTGTTGCCGACCCCTAACCCTGTATACTTACCTCCACCGTATCGTATTTGATGTAGAAGTGACTGGCTATCCTGCCCAGGTCTGTTGCCGACCCCTAACCCTGTATACTTACCTCCACTGTATCGTATTTGATGTAGAAATGACTGGCTATCCTGCCCAGGTCTGTTGCCGACCTCCACCCTGTATACTTACCTCCACTGTATCGTATTTGATGTAGAAATGACTGGCTATCCTGCCCAGGTCTGTTGCCGACCCCTAACCCTGTATACTTACCTCCACCGTATCGTATTTGATGTAGAAATGACTGGCTATCCTGCCCAGGTCTGTTGCCGACCTCCACCCTGTATACTTACCTCCACTGTATCGTATTTGATGTAGAAATGACTGGCTATCCTGCCCAGGTCTGTTGCCGACATCCACCCTGTATACTTACCTCCACTGTATCGTATTTGATGTAGAAATGACTGGCTATCCTGCCCAGGTCTGTTGCCGACCCCTAACCCTGTATACTTACCTCCACTGTATCGTATTTGATGTAGAAATGACTGGCTATCCTGCCCAGGTCTGTTGCCGACCTCCACCCTGTATACTTACCTCCACTGTATCGTATTTGATGTAGAAATGACTGGCTATCCTGCCCAGGTCTGTTGCCGACCCCTAACCCTGTATACTTACCTCCACCGTATCGTATTTGATGTAGAAATGACTGGCTATCCTGCCCAGGTCTGTTGCCGACCCCTAACCCTGTAAACTTACCTCCACCGTATCGTATTTGATGTAGAAGTGACTGGCTATCCTGCCCAGGTCTGTTGCCGACTCCTAACCCTGTATACTTACCTCCACCGTATCATATTTGATGTAGAAATGACTGGCTATCCTGTCCAGGTCTGTTGCCGACCCCTAACCGTATCATACTTACCTCCATGTATCGTATTTGATGTAGAAGTGACTGGCTATCCTGCCCAGGTCTGTTGCCGACCTCCACCCTGTATACTTACCTCCACTGTATCATATTTGATGTAGAAGTGACTGGCTATCCTGCCCAGGTCTGTTGCCGACCCCTAACCCTGTATACTTACCTCCACCGTATCGTATTTGATGTAGAAATGACTGGCTATCCTGCCCAGGTCTGTTGCCGACCCCTAACCCCCTGTATACTTACCTCCACTGTATCGTATTTGATGTAGAAGTGACTGGCTATCCTGCCCAGGTCTGTTGCCGACCCCTTACCCTGTAAACTTACCTCCACCATATCGTATTTGATGTAGAAGTGACTGGCTATCCTGCCCAGGTCTGTTGCCGACCTCCACCCTGTATACTTACCTCCACTGTATCATATTTGATGTAGAAGTGACTGGCTATCCTGCCCAGGTCTGTTGCCGACCCCTAACCCTGTATACTTACCTCCACCGTATCGTATTTGATGTAGAAATGACTGGCTATCCTGCCCAGGTCTGTTGCTGACCTCCACCCTGTATACTTACCTCCACTGTATCATATTTGATGTAGAAATGACTGGCTATCCTGCCCCAGGTCTGTTGCCGACATGCCACCCTGTATACTTACCTCCACTGTATCGTATTTGATGTAGAAATGACTGGCTATCCTGCACCAGGTCTGTTTGCCTGACCCTCACACCCTGTTCTACTTACCTCCACTGTATCGTTTTTTGATGTAGAAGTGACTGGCTATCCTGCCCAGGTCTGTTGCCGACCCCTAACCCTGTATACTTACCTCCACCGTATCATATTTGATGTAGAAATGACTGCTATCCTGCCCCAGGTCTGTTGCCGACCCCTAAATCCCTGTATACTTACCTCCACCGTATCGTATTTGATGTAGAAGTGACTGGCTATCCTGCCCAGGTCTGTTGCCGACCCCTAACCCTGTAAACTTAACCTCCACCGTATCCGTTATTTGATGTAGAAATGTCTGGCTATCATGCAAGGTCTGTTGCCGACCCTAAATCCCTGTATACTTACCTCCACTGATAGTATTTGATGTAGAAATGACTGGCTATCCTGCCCAGTGACTGTTGCCGACCCCTAACCCTGTATACTTACCTCCACTGTATCATATTTGATGTAGAAGTGACTGGCTATCCTGCCCAGGTCTGTTGCCGACCCCTAACCCTGTATACTTACCTCCACCGTATCATATTTGATGTAGAAGTGACTGGCTATCCTGCCCAGGTCTGTTGCCGACCCCTAACCCTGTATACTTACCTCCACCGTATCATATTTGATGTAGAAGTGACTGGCTATCCTGCCCAGGTCTGTTGCCGACCCCTAACCCTGGTATACTTACCTCCACCGAATCGTATTTGATGTAGAAGTGACTGGCTATCCTGCCCAGGTCTGTTTCCGACCCCTACCCCTATAACCATACCAGTCCAATTATCTTCCTCAACTGTATATCGTATTTGATGGAGAATTGTCTTGCTATCCTGCCTCCCCTGTTGATGACCTCCTAACCCTGTATACTTACCTCCACTCGTATCATATTTGATGTAGAAGTGACTGGCTATCCTGCCCAGGTCTGTTGCCGACCCCTAACCCTGTATACTTACCTCCACTGTATCATATTTTTGATGTGAACTAGAATGACTGGCTATGTCATGCCCAGGGAGGTTGTTTGCTCGACCTCATTACCCTTTGTCCCACCCTGTATACTTATCCTGCCACCGACTGGTTCAGACGATCCCTAACCCTGTAAACATACCTCAGACGTAATCATCCGTATTTGAAGTGAAGCAATGACTGGCTATGACCTGCCAAGCATCTATTGCCGACCTCCATTGCTGTACACAAGAAGGTAACCACTGACATACCTAATAGTATTGTAGGTTGATGCTATACACAAGAAGTCTGTTAACTATGACATTACCTCAATAGTATTGTAGTTGATGCTGTACACAAGACTGGAAGTAACTATCAACATACCTCAATAGTAATTGTAGTTGATTGGTACACAAGAAGAGTAACTATAGACATACCTCAATAGTATTGTGTAGTTGATGCTGTACACAAGAAGGTAACTATGACATACCTCAATAGTATTGTAGTTGAATGCCGAACACAAGAAGGTAACTAAGACTAACACCTCAATAGTATCTGTAGTTTGATGCCTGTACACAAGAATGGTAACTATGACATACCTCAATAGTATTTTGTAATTGAATGCTGTACACACAAGAAGGTAACTATGACATAACATTACCTCAATAGTATTGTAGTTGATGCTGTACACAAGAAGGTAACTAAGACAAACCTCAATAGTATTGTATTGTAGTTGATGCTGTACACAAAGAAGGTAACTATGACATACCTCAATAGTTTTGTAAAGTTGATGCTGTACACAAGAATGGTAAACTATAACATACCTCAATAGTAAACCTGTAAGTTGATGCTGTACACATATGCGTAGTTTGAGGTAGAAATGACACTAACCTCAATCCTATTGTAATATGTATGCTGTATTTGCAAGAAGGTAACTGTAATACATACCTCAATAGTCATATGTAGTTGATGCAGTACACAAGAAGGTAACTAACATACCTCAATAGTACTGTAGTTTGATGCTGTACACAATAAGGTAACTATGACATACCTCAATAGTATTGTAAGTTGATGCTTTGTACACTAGAAGGTAACTAGAATGACAAACCATTCATTATTATTGTAGTTGATGCTGTACACAAGAAGGTAACTATGACAAACATACCTCAATAGTATTGTATTTTGATGCCGTACACAAGAAGGTAACTATGACATACCTCAATAGAATTGTAGTTTTGATGCTGTGTACACAAAAAGGAAATCTATAACATAACCTCAATAGTATTGTAAGTTTTGATGCCTGTACAACAAGAAGGTAACTACTACCATACCTCAATAGTATTGTAGTTGATGCCGTACACAACAAGTTAACCTATGACATACCTCAATAGAAAATTGAAGTATGATTGCCGAACACAAGAAGGTGTAACTATAACATACCTCAATAGTATTGTAGTTGATGCTGTACACAAGAAGGTAACTATGACATACCTCAATAGTATTCGTAGTTGATGCCGTACACAAGAAGGTAAACTATGACATACCTCAATAGTAATGTAGTTTGATGCCTGTACACTAGAAGTTGTATGCTATAACATACCTCAATAAGTATTGTAATTGAATGCTGTATCACAAGAAGGTTAACTATTACATACCTCAATAGTATTGTAGTTGATGCTGTACACAAGAAGGTAACTATGACATACCTCAATAGTATTGTAGTTGATGCCTGTACACAAGAAGGTAACTAAGAACATACCTACCAATAGTATTGTAGTTGATGCTGTACACAAGAATGTAACTATGACATACCTCAATAGTATTGTAAGTTGATGCCTCGTACACAAGAAGGTAACTATAACATACCTCAATAGTAATTGTAGTTGATGCCGTACACAAGAAGGTACTATGACATACCTCAATAGTATTGATTGAAGTTTTGATGCTGTACACAAGAAGGTAACTAAAGAACATACCTCAATAGTAATGTAGTTGATGCTGTACACAAGAAGGTAACTATGACATACCTCAATAGTATAGTAGTTGGATGCTGTACACAAGAAGGTAACTATGAACATACCTCAATAGTATTGTAGTATGATGCTGTACACAAGAAGGTAACTCTGACATACCTCAATAGTATTGTAGTTGATGCCCGTACACAAGAAGGTAACTATGACATACCTCAATAGTATTGTAGTTGATGCTGGTACACAAGAACGGTAACTATGACATACCTCAATGAGTATGTGTAGTTGATGCTGTACACAATGAAGGTAACTATGACATACCTCAATAGTATTGTAGTTTTGATGCTGTACACAAGAAGGTTAACTATGACATACCTCAATAGTATTGTAGTTTGATGCCGTACACAAGAAGGGTAACTATGACATACCTCAATAGTATTGTAGTTGAGGCTGTACACAAGAAGGTAACTATGACATACCTCAATAGTATTGTAGTTGATGCTGTACACAAGAAGGTAACTATAACATACCTCAATAGTAATTGTAGTTGATGCTGTACACAAGAAGGTAACTATAACATACCTCAATAGTATTGTAGTTGATGCTTGCTGTACACAAGAAGGTAACTATGACATACCTCAATAGTATTGTAGTTGATGCCGTACACAAGAAGGTAACTATGACATACCTCAATAGTATTGTAGTTGATGCTGTACACAAGAAGGTAACTATGACATACCTCAATAGTATTGTAGTTGATGCGAGTACACAAGAAGGTAAACAATGACATACCTCAATAGTATTGTAGTTGATTGCTGTACACAAGAAGGTAACTATGACATACCTCAATAGTATTGTAGTTGAATGGCTGTACACAAGAAGGTAACTAATGACATACCTCAATAGTATTGTAGTTGATGCTGTACACAAGAAGGTAACTATGACATACCTCAATAGTATTGTAGTTGATGCTGTACACAAGAAGGTAACTATGACATACCTCAATAGTATTGTAGATTTGATGCTGTACACAAGAAGGTAACTATGACATACCTCAATAGTATTGTAGTTGATGCTGTACACAAGAAGGTAACTATGACATACCTCAATAGTATTGTATTGATGCTGTACACAAGAAGGTAACTATGACATACCTCAATAGTATTGTAGTTGATGCCGTAACACAAGAAGGTAACTATGACATACCTCAATAGTATTGTAGTTGATGCTGTACACAAGAAGGTAACTATGACATACCTCAATAGTATTGTAGTTGATGCTGTACACAAGAAGGTAACTATGACATACCTCAATAGTATTGTAGTTGATGCCGTACACAAGAAGGTAACTATGACATACCTCAATAGTATTGTAGTTGATGCTGTACACAAGAAGTAACTATGACATACCTCAATAGTATTGTAGTTGATGCTGTACACAAGAAGGTAACTATGACATACCTCAATAGTATTGTAGTTGATGCTGTACACAAGAAGGTAACTATGACATACCTCAATAGTATTGTAGTTGATGCCGTACACAAGAAGGTAACTATAACATACCTCAATAGTATTGTAGTTGATGCTGTACACAAGAAGGTAACTATGACATACCTCAATAGTATTGTAGTTGATGCTGTACACAAGAAGGTAACTATGACATACCTCAATAGTATTGTAGTTTGATGCTGTACACAAGAAGGTAACTATGACATACCTCAATAGTATTGTAGTTGATGCTGTACACAAGAAGGTAACTATGACATACCTCAATAGTATTGTAGTTGATGCTGTACACAAGAAGGTAACTATAACATACCTCAATAGTATTGTAGTTGATGCTGTACACAAGAAGGTAACTATGACATACCTCAATAGTATTGTAGTTGATGCTGTACACAAGAAGGTAACTATGACATACCTCAATAGTATTGTAGTTGATGCTGTACACAAGAAGGTAACTATGACATACCTCAATAGTAATTGTAGTTGATGCTGTACACAAGAAGGTAACTATGACATACCTCAATAGTATTGTAGTTGATGCTGTACACAAGAAGGTAACTATGACATACCTCAATAGTATTGTAGTTGATGCTGTACACAAGAAGGTAACTATGACATACCTCAATAGTATTGTAGTTGATGCTGTACACAAGAAGGTAAACTATGACATACCTCAATAGTATTGTAGTTGATGCTGTACACAAGAAGGTAACTATAACATACCTCAATAGTATTGTAGTTTGATGCTGTACACAAGAAGGTAACTATGACATACCTCAATAGTATTGTAGTTGATGCCGTACACAAGAAGGTAACTATGACATACCTCAATAGTATTGTAGTTGATGCTGTACACAAGAAGGTAACTATAACATACCTCAATAGTATTGTAGTTGATGCTGTACACAAGAAGGTAACTATAACATACCTCAATAGTATTGTAGTTGATGCTGTACACAAGAAGGTAACTATAACATACCTCAATAGTATTGTAGTTGATGCTGTACACAAGAAGGTAACTATGACATACCTCAATAGTATTGTAGTTGATGCCGTACACAAGAAGGTAACTATGACATACCTCAATAGTATTGTAGTTGATGCTGTACACAAGAAGGTAACTATGACATACCTCAATAGTATTGTAGTTGATGCTGTACACAAGAAGGTAACTATGACATACCTCAATAGTATTGTAGTTGATGCTGTACACAAGAAGGTAACTATAACATACCTCAATAGTATTGTAGTTGATGCTGTACACAAGAAGGTAACTATGACATACCTCAATAGTATTGCTTAGTTGATGCTGTACACAAGAAGGTAACTATGACATACCTCAATAGTATTGTAGTTTGATGCTGTACACAAGAAGGTAACTATGACATACCTCAATAGTATTGTAGTTGATGCTGTACACAAGAAGGTAACTATGACATACCTCAATAGTATTGTAGTTGATGCCGTACACAAGAAGGTAACTATGACATACCTCAATAGTATTGTAATTGATGCTGTACACAAGAAGGTAACTATAACATACCTCAATAGTATTGTAGTTGATGCTGTACACAAGAAGGTAACTATAACATACCTCAATAGTATTGTAATTGATGCTGTACACAAGAAGGTAACTATAACATACCTCAATAGTATTGTAGTTGATGCTGTACACAAGAAGGTAACTATGACATACCTCAATAGTATTGTAGTTGATGCTGTACACAAGAAGGTAACTATAACATACCTCAATAGTATTGTAGTTGATGCTGTACACAAGAAGGTAACTATGACATACCTCAATAGTATTGTAGTTGATGCTGTACACAAGAAGGTAACTATGACATACCTCAATAGTATTGTAGTTGATGCTGTACACAAGAAGGTAACTATGACATACCTCAATAGTATTGTAGTTGATGCTGTACACAAGAAGGTAACTATAACATACCTCAATAGTATTGTAGTTGATGCCGTACACAAGAAGGTAACTATGACATACCTCAATAGTATTGTAGTTGATGCCGTACACAAGAAGGTAACTATAACATACCTCAATAGTATTGTAGTTGATGCTGTACACAAGAAGGTAACTATGACATACCTCAATAGTATTGTAGTTGATGCTGTACACAAGAAGGTAACTATGACATACCTCAATAGTATTGTAGTTGATGCTGTACACAAGAAGGTAACTATGACATACCTCAATAGTATTGTAGTTGATGCTGTACACAAGAAGGTAACTATAACATACCTCAATAGTATTGTAGTTGATGCAGTACACAAGAAGGTAACTATGACATACCTCAATAGTATTGTAGTTGATGCTGTAGTACACAAGAAGGTAACTATGACATACCTCAATAGTATTGTAGTTGATGCTGTACACAAGAAGGTAACTATGACATACCTCAATAGTATTGTAGTTGATGCTGTACACAAGAAGGTAACTAATGACATACCTCAATAGTATTGTAGTTGATGCTGTACACAAGAAGGTAACTATGACATACCTCAATAGTATTGTAGTTGATGTTGTACACAAGAAGGTAACTATGACATACCTCAATAGTATTGTAGTTGATGCTGTACACAAGAAGGTAACTATAACATACCTCAATAGTATTGTAGTTGATGCCGTACACAAGAAGGTAACTATGACATACCTCAATAGTATTGTAGTTGATGCTGTACACAAGAAGGTAACTATGACATACCTCAATAGTATTGTAGTTGATGCCGTACACAAGAAGGTAACTATGACATACCTCAATAGTATTGTAGTTGATGCTGTACACAAGAAGGTAACTATAACATACCTCAATAGTATTGTAGTTGATGCTGTACACAAGAAGGTAACTATGACATACCTCAATAGTATTGTAGTTGATGCTGTACACAAGAAGGTAACTATGACATACCTCAATAGTATTGTAGTTGATGCTGTACACAAGAAGGTAACTATGACATACCTCAATAGTATTGTAGTTGATGCTGTACACAAGAAGGTAACTATGACATACCTCAATAGTATTGTAGTTGATGCTGTACACAAGAAGGTAACTATGACATACCTCAATAGTATTGTAGTTGATGCGTACACAAAAAGGTAACTATGACATACCTCAATAGTATTGTAGTTGATGCTGTACACAAGAAGGTAACTATGACATACCTCAATAGTATTGTAGTTGATGCTGTACACAAGAAGGTAACTATAACATACCTCAATAGTATTGTAGTTGATGCTGTACACAAGAAGGTAACTATAACATACCTCAATAGTATTGTAGTTGATGCCGTACACAAGAAGGTAACTATAACATACCTCAATAGTATTGTAGTTGATGCTGTACACAAGAAGGTAACTATGGACATACCTCAATAGTATTGTAGTTGATGCTGTACACAAGAAGGTAACTATAACATACCTCAATAGTATTGTAGTTGATGCTGTACACAAGAAGGTAACTATGACATACCTCAATAGTATTGTAGTTGATGCTGTACACAAGAAGGTAACTATAACATACCTACAATAGTATTGTAGTTGATGCTGTACACAAGAAGGTAACTATGACATACCTCAATAGTATTGTAGTTGATGCGTACACAAGAAGGTAACTATGACATACCTCAATAGTATTGTAGTTGATGCTGTACACAAGAAGGTAACTATGACATACCTCAATAGTATTGTAGTTGATGCTGTACACAAGAAGGTAACTATGACATACCTCAATAGTATTGTATTTGATGCCGTACACAAGAAGGTAACTATGACATACCTCAATAGTATTGTAGTTGATGCTGTACACAAGAAGGGTAACTATGACATACCTCAATAGTATTGTAGTTGATGCTGTACACAAGAAGGTAACTATAACACATACCTCAATAGTATTGTAGTTGATGCTGTACACAAGAAGGTAACTATGACATACCTCAATAGTATTGTAGTTGATGCTGTACACAAGAAGGTAACTATGACATACCTCAATAGTATTGTAGTTGATGCTGTACACAAGAAGGTAACTATGACATACCTCAATAGTATTGTAGTTGATGCTGTACACAAGAAGGTAACTATAACATACCTCAATAGTATTGTAGTTGATGCTGTACACAAGAAGGTAACTATGACATACCTCAATAGTATTGTAGTTGATGCTGTACACAAGAAGGTAACTATGACATACCTCAATAGTATTGTAGTTGATGCTGTTACACAAGAAGGTAAACTATAACATACCTCAATAGTATTGTAGTTGATGCTGTACACAAGAAGGTAACTATGACATACCTCAATAGTATTGTAGTTGATGCTGTACACAAGAAGGTAACTATGACATACCTCAATAGTATTGTAGTTGATGCTGTACACAAGAAGGTAACTATGACATACCTCAATAGTATTGTAGTTGATGCTGTACACAAGAAGGTAACTATAACATACCTCAATAGTATTGTAGTTGATGCTTGTACACAAGAAGGTAACTATGACATACCTCAATAGTATTGTAGTTGATGCCGTACACAAGAGAGTAACTATGACATACCTCAATAGTATTGTAGTTGATGCTGTACACAAGAAGGTAACTATAACATACCTCAATAGTATTGAAGTTTGATGCTGTACACAAGAAGGTAACTATGACATACCTCAATAGTATTGTAGTTGATGCTGTACACAAGAAGGTAACTATAACATACCTCAATAGTATTGTAGTGATGCTGTACACAAGAAGGTAACTATAACATACCTCAATAGTATTGTAGTTGCTGCTGTACACAAGAAGGTAACTATGACATACCTCAATAGTATTGTAGTTGATGCTGTACACAAGAAGGTAACTATGACATACCTCAATAGTATTGTAGTTGATGCTGTACACAAGAAGGTAACTATGACAACCTCAATAGTATTGTAGTTGATGCTGTACACAAGAAGGTAACTATGACATACCTCAATAGTATTGTAGTTGAATGCTGTACACAAGAAGGTAACTAATGACATACCTCAATAGTATTGTAGTTGATGCTGGTACACAAGAAGGTAACTATGACATACCTCAATAGTATTGTAGTTGATGCTGTACACAAGAAGGTAACTATAACATACCTCAATAAGTAATTGTAGTTGATGCTGTACACAAGAAGGTAACTATGACATACTCAATAGTATGTGTAAGTTGATGCTGTACACAAGAAGGTAACTATAACATCACCTCAATAGTATTGTAGTTGATGCTGTACACAAGAAGGTAACTATGACATACCTCAAGTATTGTAGTTGTATGCTTACGCACAAGAAGGTAACTTGTACACAAGAAGGTAACTAGGTAACTAATGACATTCAATAGTATTGTAGTTTGATGCTGTACACAAGAAGGTAACTATGACATACCTCAATACTTGTATTGAATAGTTGATGCTGTACACAAGAAGGTAACTAATGACATACCTCAATAGTATTGTAGTTGATGCTGTACACAAGAAGGTAACTATGACATACCTCAATAGTATGTAGTTTGATGCTGTACACAAGAAGGTAACTATAACATACCTCAATAGTATTGTAGTTGATGCCGTACACAAGAAGGTAACTATGACATACCTCAATAGTATTGTAGTTGATGCTGTACACAAGAAGGTAACTATGACATACCTCAATAGTATTGTAGTTGATGCTGTACACAAGAAGGTAACTATGACATACCTCAATAGTATTGTAGTTGATGCTGTACACAAGAAGGTAACTATGACATACCTCAATAGTATTGTAGTTGATGCTGTACACAAGAAGGTAACTATGACATACCTCAATAGTATTGTAGTTGATGCTGTACACAAGAAGGTAACTATAACATACCTCAATAGTATTGTAGTTGATGCTGTACACAAGAAGGTAACTATGACATACCTCAATAGTATTGTAGTTGATGCCGTACACAAGAAGGTAACTATGACATACCTCAATAGTATTGTAATTGATGCTGTACACAGAAGGTAACTATGACATACCTCAATAGTATTGTAATTGATGCTGTACACAAGAAGGTAACTATGACATACCTCAATAGTATTGTAATTGATGCTGTACACAAGAAGGTAACTATGACATACCTCAATAGTATTGTAGTTGATGCTGTACACAAGAAGGTAACTATGACATACCTCAATAGTATTGTAGTTGATGCTGTACACAAGAAGGTAACTATGACATACCTCAATAGTATTGTAGTTGATGCTGTACACAAGAAGGTAACTATGACATACCTCAATAGTATTGTAGTTGATGCCGTACACAAGAAGGTAACTATGACATACCTCAATAGTATTGTAGTTGATGCTGTACACAAGAAGGTAACTATGACATACCTCAATAGTATTTGTAGTTGATGCTGTACACAAGAAGTGTAACTATGACATACCTCAATAGTATTGTAGTTGATGCCTGTACACAAGAAGGTAACTATGACATACCTCAATAGTATTGTAGTTGATGCTGTACACAAGAAGGTACTATACATACCTCAATAGTATTGTAGTAGAAGCTGAATACACAAGAAGGTAACTATGACATACCTCAATAGTATTGTAGTTGATGCTGTACACAAGAAGGTAACTATAACATACCTCAATAGTATTGTAGTTGATGCTGTACACAAGAAGGTAACTATGACATACCTCAATAGTATTGTAGTTGATGCTGTACACAAGAAGGTAACTATGACATACCTCAATATATTGTAGTTGATGCTGTACACAAGAAGGTAACTATAACATACCTCATATAAGTTTGTAGTTGATGCTGTACATCAAGAAGGTTAAACTGATACACAAGAATGAAAGGTAACTATCATACATACCTTCAACTATGGAAACTACTTGTATTGTTACGTTGATGCCGTAGACAAGGGAAGGTAACATACATCAATAGTATTGTAATGCTGTACACAAGAAGGTAACTATAACATACCTCATAATAGTAATTGTTGTTGATGCTGTGCAATGCGTAACTATGACATACCTTTCAATAGTAGTGTAAGTTGATGCTTTGAACTCTAGACGGTATACTATAACATACCTCAATAGTTTGGTAAGTGGTTGTTGCCTTTAGCACAAGAATGGTTACTTTGGACATAACCTCAATAGTATTGGTTAGTTGACTGCAGTACTCAATGTTCTCGGCTAAACTATTAACATAACCTATTTTTGATTTGTTGTTGATTGCAGTACACTATGTTGGGATAAACTTTCAAAATACCTCATTTGTTTTGTAGTTGATGCATGTACAAAAGAAAGTGGCTTGAATACCTCAATAGTTTTGTAGTTGATTGCTGTAAACAAGAAGGTCAATATGATTACCTCTATTGTTTTGTAGTTGATTGCCGGTACACATAGTAGGTAACTATTGACATACCTCAATTGTATTGTAGTTGATGCGAGTACACAAGAGGGTAAATATACCATACATCATATAGTATTGTAGTTAATGCTGGGTAACACGAAAAAGATGCGTAACGATAACATACACCTCAAAATGTATTGTTGGTGATGATGGTACACATATATGGTAACCACTCATTATAATAACCTCAATAGGGTACTTGTAGTTGAATGCTGGTGATCACTTATGCAAGGGGTAAACTTTGAAATACCTCATTAGTATTGTTGTTTAGTTGATGCTGTCCTCGAAGAATTTCGGTAACTGATGACCATACTCTAAATAGATATGGTTGTTGTTGCTGTACCTAGAAGGTAACTATGGGGACATACCTCATAGTATTGTAGTTGATGCTGTACACAAGAAGGATGACTATGACATCCCTCAATAGAATTTGTAGTTGATTGCTGTACACAAGAAGGTAACTATAAATACCTCAATAGTATTGTAGTAATGCTGTACACAAGAAGGTAACGATGACATACCTCAATAGTATTGTAGATTGATAGCGATACACAAGAAGGTAAACTGATGTACCATAACCTTCAATAGAATTGTCGTTGTTGTCAGTACACAATAAGGTCAACTATGACTTACTCATAGTATTGTGTTGATGCCGTACACTAGAAGGTAATATGACATACTCCTAATAGTTATTGTAGTGGATGAACGTAAAAAAGACGGTAAACTATGATCATACTTCAATAGTATTGGAGTTGCTGCCGTAACAAGAATGGTAACTATGACATACCTCAATAGTATTGTAGTGAAGCTGTAAACAAGAAGGTAACTATAAATACCTTCATTATATTGTAGTTGATGCAGTACACAATAAGGTAACCTGTGACAAACCTCTATAGTATTGTAGTGGGATGCCAGTTACACAAGAAGGTAACTATGGACATACTTAAATAGTTTTGTGGTAGATGTGTTACACAAGAAGGTAACTATGGACATACATCATTAGTTTTGTAGTTCGATAGAATGTATCTCAAGGGGAGGGAAAATATTTACACTATCTTCAATTGCTATTGATTGGTTGAGGCTGTACACTGCATGATAGGTTAATATAAAATTACCTCAATTAGCTTAGTGTAGATTGTTGCTGGTACTTGTAACACAATGAGTTCGGTAACTATAACAACGTAACTCAATAGTTGTGTAGTTAGTACTGATGTACTCAAGGAAGGCTGGACTATTTCATTCCTCAAATTGTATTTGTAGGTTAGATGCATGATAGACAAGGATGTGTAAACTCATATAACATACCATCAATTGTATTGTTGTTTCGTTGATTGCTTTGTACTCTTGAAAGGTACCAACTATAAACATACCTCAAATAGTAGTAGTATTTATTGATTGTGTACACAGAAAGCAGGTTCACTTTGACAATACTCAAATGCATTGTTGATTGGATGATGTACACGAAGAAGGTTACTATTCGACATTCCATCAATAAATTGTTGTTGCTGCTGTACTCAAGTTGGGTAACTGATGACATAACTCAATGTATGTAGTTGATGCTGTTACACATAGAAGTTGGTAACTATGACATATCCTCATAGTATTGTAGTTGATGCTGTACACAAGAAGGTAACTATGACATACCTCAATAGTATTGTAGTTGATGCTGTACACAAGAGGTAATTGCCTTATGACATACCTCAATAGTATTGTAGTTGATGCTGTACACAAGAAGGTAACTATGACATACCTCAATAGTATTGTAGTTGATGCTGTACACAAGAAGGTAACTATGACATACCTCAATAGTATTGTAGTTGATGCTGTACACAAGAAGGTAACTATGACATACCTCAATAGTATTGTAGTTGATGCTGTACACAAGAAGGTAACTATACACATACCTCAATAGTATTGTAGTTGATGCTGTACACAAGAAGGTAACTTATGACATACCTCAATAGTATTGTAGTTGATGCTGTACACAAGAAGGTAACTATGACATACCTCAATAGTATTGTAGTTGATGCTGTACACAAGAAGGTAACTATGACATACCTCAATAGTATTGTAGTTGATGCTGTACACAAGAAGGTAACTATGACATACCTCAATAGTATTGTAGTTGATGCTGTACACAAGAAGGTAACTATGACATACCTCAATAGTATTGTAGTTGATGCTGTACACAAGAAGGTAACTATGACATACCTCAATAGTATTGTAGTTGATGCTGTACACAAGAAGGTAACTATGACATACCTCAATAGTATTGTAGTTGATGCTGTACACAAGAAGGTAACTATGACATACCTCAATAGTATTGTAGTTGATGCTGTACACAAGAAGGTAACTATAACATACCTCAATAGTATTGTAGTTGATGCTGTACACAAGAAGGTAACTATGACATACCTCAATAGTATTGTAATTGATGCTGTACACAAGAAGGTAACTATGACATACCTCAATAGTATTGTAGTTGATGCTGTACACAAGAAGGTAACTATAACATACCTCAATAGTATTGTAGTTGATGCTGTACACAAGAAGGTAACTATGACATACCTCAATAGTATTGTAGTTGATGCTGTACACAAGAAGGTAACTATGACATACCTCAATAGTATTGTAGTTGATGCTGTACACAAGAAGGTAACTATGACATACCTCAATAGTATTGTAGTTGATGCTGTACACAAGAAGGTAACTATGACATACCTCAATAGTATTGTAGTTGATGAAATACACAAGAAGGTAACTATGACATACCTCAATAGTATTGTAGTTGATGCTGTACACAAGAAGGTAACTATGACATACCTCAATAGTATTGTAGTTGATGCTGTACACAAGAAGGTAACTATGACATACCTCAATAGTATTGTAGTTGATGCTGTACACAAGAAGGTAACTATGACATACCTCAATAGTATTGTAGTTGATGCACGTACACAAGAAGGTAACTATGACATACCTCAATAGTATTGTAGTTGATGCTCGTACACAAGAAGGTAACTATGACATACCTCAATAGTATTGTAGTTGATGCTGTACACAAGAAGGTAACTATGACATACCTCAATAGTATTGTAGTTGATGCTGTACACACAAGAAGGTAACTATGACATACCTCAATAGTATTGTAGTTGATGCTGTACACAAGAAGGTAACTATGACATACCTCAATAGTATTGTAGTTGATGCTGTACACAAGAAGGTAACTATGACATACCTCAATAGTATTGTAGTTGATGCCGTACACAAGAACTGTAACTATGACATACATCAATAGTATTGTAGTTGAATGGCTATGGTCATGTAAGGAACGGCATCTGTATGCGAGTGTGTTGCTGTGTTCTGTTGTGCAGTGGTGAGTGTATGGGAGACTGCTATGTTTGTGTTGTGTCTTCTTGGTTTTGTGGACTGTGCCCTTTTTATTGTGCTATATCACTGAAGCATGCGCCGAAGACAACAAGCATACACACCAAACCGGTCACATTAGACTGACATCGGGCTACCAGTCGTCACAACTACATGTTTGCAGAACGCTAAGCTAGGAGCAGAAATACCACTTTTATAGACTTTCTGTGTTTCCGGCCAGGGGACAGTTACACCCAGAAGCTTCCTAAAAGGGGCGGTGGCTCAACTCAAGGAACAAAAAGTGTGCAGGTGCCCTGGGAGGACATTAAGGAAGATACAAATGTCGACGTTGAAGAAGTGAAACAGATAATGATCAAATTTAGGTCGCCTTTTTCGATCATATGCAATAGGGGCAGGCAGGCTACTATTCTACACGCCCTACCTGCTAAATAGTATTGTTGTTGGATGCCGTAACACAAGAAAGGTAACTACTGTCAAGACCTCAATAGTATTGTTGTTGACGCTGTACACAAGAAGCGGTAACTATGACATACCTCAATTAGTATTTGTAGTTGATTGCCGTACACAGAAAGGTAAACTTATCTTACCCTCTTTTGCTTTTGTAAGTTTGTTGCAAGTTCACATGATGGGTAACTAAGACTTTCCTCATATAGGTATGGCTTGGTGATGCCGTACTCACTATTGTAATGGTATCTATAACATACCTCATTGTATTGTTTGTTCGATGCCGATACAAAAGGATGGTAACTATGACATATCCTCAATAGTATTGTAGTTGATGCAAGTACACAAGAATGTAACTATGTCATACCTAAATTTGTATTGTAGTTGATGAAAATACACAAGCTAAGGGTAAACACTTGATAAACATAACCTCTTTTGTCTGGTTGTTGAGTGCTTGTACACAAAGTAGGTAACTTTGGAATAACTCTATTAGGTATTGTAATTGATTGCTGTTACACAAGAAGGTACAATATGACTTACATCTATAGTATTGTAGTTGATGCATTTTACACAAGAGGGTAAACTATGGCCATACCTCAATTGGATTGTAATTGATTGCTGTTTCTCTAAGAATGGTAACTATTGGACTTACCTCTATTGTATTGGTAGTCTGATGAAATTACACAAGATAGGTAACGATGAAATACCTACAATAGTTTTGTAGTTGATGCCGTACACATTGAAGGGTTACTATTGAACAGTACCTCATATAGTATTGTAGTTGATGAAATACACAAGTACAGGTACATTTGAAATTCCTCATATTTGTATTGTAGTTGCTGTTGATTATACAGAAGGTTAACGATAACATACCTCATTAGTATTGTAATTGATTGATGTTCACATGATGGTAAAACTGTAATCTTTAACATCTATGGTTATTGTTGTTGATGAAATATCATCAAGAACTGGCTATCTGTATACAGCTACCTCATTTGTATTGTAGTTATGATGCTGCATACCACATGAATGGTAACTATGACCCATACCTGATTAGTATGTGTAGTTGTTGAAATTACACCTAGAAGGTAAAAAAAAAACTATGACATACTTACAATTGTTTTTTTGTTGATGATATACACAAGATACGGTAAATCTTTAACATACTCTATTAGTATTGTAAGTTGATGCTGTACACCAAGAAGGATTAACTATGAACATACACTCATTAGTATTGTAGTGGAAGCTGTATAACAAGAGGTGTCTTTACATTACCTCAATAGTCTTTGTAGTTGATGAAATACACTAAGAAGGTAACTTTGTAACTATGTAATCTTTTTGAATTGTAGTTGTTGACTGTAACACAAGAAGGTATATGTTGACATTTCCTCTATTTGTATTGTAGTTGATGCTGTAACATACAAGAGGCTAACTATGTCTTTCCTCCTAAAACCCCATCAATTTTATTGTATGTTGTGCTGTACCAGACGGTATATCTATTACATACCTCAAATAGTATTTGTAATTGATGCCATAACACAAGGAGGGGTACTGATGGACTTACCTACAATTTGTATTGTCAATGATAGTTGTTACACAAGAGTGGTATCTATAAAATACCTCAATTGTATTGTAATTGATGCTGTTCATCAAGAAAGGTACTATAACTTAACCTACATAGATACTGTAGTTGATGCTGTTCGGTCACAAGAAGGGTATCTATGCACATACCTAATATAGTATGTGTAGTTGATGCTGTACACAAGAAGGTAACTATGACATACCTCTAATAGATATTGTAGTTGATGCCGTATCACAAGATAGCGGTAAAACTTATGTCATACATCAATAGGATTGTATTGATGCAGGACACAAAAGGTAACTATATGACATACCTCAATAAGTATTGTAGTTGATCGCACGTAACAGTAATGGTAACTATAACATACCTCAATTGTATTGTAGTTGATGCTGTACACATGTAAAGGTACTATAACCTTACCCTCATAGTACTTGTAGTTGTTGCTGTTCACAAGAAGGTAACTATGACCTACCTCAATAGTATTGTGAAGTTGATGCTGTACAGCAGAAGGTAAACTATAACCATACCTTCAATAGTATTGTAGTTGCATGCTGTACACAAGAAAGGTAACTATGACATACCTCAATAGTATATGTAGTTGATGCAGCTACACAACGAAGGTAACTATAACATACCTCATATTGTATTGTGATTGATGCTCGTACTACAAGAAGGTAACTATAGACAATACCTCAATAGATATTGTAGTTGATGCTGTACACAAGAAGGTAACTATGACGATACCTCAATAAGTATTGTAGATTATGCCGTACACCAGAGGATTACACTTCATGCGTACATACAGGTAAGTTGTAGCTCCAGCCACTTGACTGCCTCCTCAACATTTGTCACTGTCCCAAGAGCAATCTAGAAATCAGATGATTAAGAGAATGCTTGAAATCTAAATACAGGTCCATATTCTCTGAATGAAATTAATATAATGGAATTCGAAAATGATTAATTATCAAGTATACTATGAAATTCAAGCAGAATTATTACCACTTGATACCCCCTCATCCACCCTCCATATGGTACAACCCTATGACCCTAGGAATCTTCTCTTTCCTTCTCCTCATTTCTCAGTGTTAAAATTATCTGCGAGACAGGAGTCGAAAAGATGCCTCCATCACATTTTATCCAAACCCCCATCCAATACCACAACACTAGTGTTCCTCTCTCTTTCTTGGTCCATATAAACTACAACCCAGAATACCTCTCTTTCTCTTTACCTCAGCGTTAAGATTATCCGTCAGACTGACACAGAACTGACTCTCTATGGGGTTCTGCCTCGTCATCAGAGACAGATAGTGGGACAGTTTATCATGTGTTGTGATGATTGTTCCGTGCCCAAACTTGTCAAACTGAGGACGTCCAGCTCGACCAAAGATCTGCATCACATCCAATATACCCAAATCCACAAAGGACCCTTTCTTAGCATCATAAAGTTGGGTACCCTAAAAAAGAAACAGTGATATTTGTGGATTTTACCTATACATATCTTAAACATATTCAACAATGATGAAATATTTGGGTTTCACCTTCATGAATGAGATACCTTCCATTGCAGGCCAACAAGAGTAGTTAGATGTAAGGGTAATATCCTGGGCATTTAAAATAGTCCTTCATTCAAGGTCACAGGGGTCAAATAGGCTAAAATCCTTTCATCAATGTGGTTTTATATTCAGACAGTAAAAGGTATTGGTACCAAACACCATGTGTGGCTATTGCTGATTATATCCACAATTAACTATATTATAAAGCTGATTGTTCTTTAAAATGATTTTAACAAGAGGCCCAGAGGGCCTGTATCGCTCACCTGGTTTGTAATGCCAAGTAATGTTCTGAATATAAGTTCATTGTTTCTTTTCTGAAGAAATTAGGATATTTACCTCTAATTCCCCTATTGGGCCCCACTCTTTCTCCTCCAGGGGGGTCAAAGTCAAAATTTATACGAATTCTGTTAACCCCAAGGATGTTTCTGGCCAAATTTGGTTACAATCCATGCAGAACTCTAAGACAAGTAGAATTTTTTAGGATTTACCTCTATTTCCCCTATTGGGCCCCGCCCTTCCTGCCCCCTGAGGGTCAGAGCCAAAATTTATACAAGTTCTGTTCCCCTTCCCCCAAGGATGTTTCTGGCCAAATTTGGTTACAATCCATGCAGAACTCTAGGACAAGTAGCAATTTTATAGGGATTGTACACTCTCTATACCCCTATTGGGCCCCGCCCCTTGACCTACCGGCCCTGGGGACAGAGCCAAAATTTATATACAAGGTACCTTGTTCCCCTTCCCCAAGGATGTTTGTGGCCAAATTTGTTACAATCCATTCAGAACACTAGGAACAAGTAAGCGAATTATAGGATTATACCTCTATTACCCCTATTGGGCCCCGCCCTCTCCTGCCCCCTGGGGGTCAGATGCCAAAATTTATACAAGATTCTGATTCCCCTTCCCCAAGGATGTTTCTGGGCCAAATTTGTTACAGAATCCATGCAGAAACTCCTATGGACAAGTAGCGAATTAAATCGAGAATTTTACCCTCTGATTACGCCTCTATTGGGTCCCCGCCCCTCCTGCCCCAGCCGGGGTACTACAGAGCCAAAATTTATACAAGTTATGTTCCCCATTTCCCCTCAAGGATGTTTGTGGTCAATTTTGCAGTGTACATATCCAAGGCAGATCTCTTGAGAACTCAAGTAGCAATTTAAAGGATATTTACTATTTTAACACCTAATTTGGGCCACCGCCCCTCCTGCCACCCTGGGGGGACCTGAGACCTAAAACTTTATACAAAGTTATGTCACCCATCCCCACCCATAGGATGTTTCCTGGTCAAAATTTGGTAACAATCCATGCCAGAACTCATAGGATCATGTAGCAGATTTATAGGATGTTTCCTCTATTTCACCCTTATTTGGGCCACCGCCCATCTTGACACAGGGCGGGGACAGAAGCCAAAATTGGTTTACATGTTCTGTTCCACCTACCCCCTTTGGTTAAGCAGATGTTTTGTGGTCTAATTTCGGCTAATACAATCCATGCAGAACTCCCACCCCCCCTAGAAAAGTAGCGAGGATTTATAGGATTTAACCTCTATTTAACCCTTTTGGGGCCTACCCCGCCCCCCTAGGCCAACCCAGGGGGGATGCAGAGACCAAATTTTATACAAGTTCTGTTTCCCCTTCCCCAAAGGATTGTTTGATGCGCCAAATTTGGTTACAATCCATGCCAGAACTCAATGACGAGTAGACGATTTAAAGGAAATGTTGACGGAACGGTACGATGTACGGACGACGGACGGACGGCCGACGGACGGACGGAACGGACGACGGACGCCGCGCCCATGACATAAGCTCACCGGCCCTTCGGGCCAGGTGAGCTAAAAATGGGATTGCATTCCTATCTACCAATAAGCCATTGATTTCATTTTAGAAAGCTAGAAATAATTTGTAGATGACGTCTCCCTATGTTAATACTTCTGCTACCCACCTTGATGATAACAGCATGAGCTGGAAGGTTCACGCCCCAAGCCAGTGTAGCTGTACACACAAGACATTTGATAAAACCTTTAGCAAAGTAACGCTCCACCAAGTTACGGTCCGATCGCAGCATACCCGCGTGATGACATCCAAACCCGTCCGGGAACATCTCCTTCAACTGCTTGTTCCGTGATCTCATTATCTGAACACATATTTTACATTAATTAGTCAATTACACTTAGTGAAGATATAAACTCACAGAAAATTTCACCGCCTACCTCTATACTTAAGGTAATCTTGGATCTCTTATATATACCGCTGCTACCTTTGAGAACATTTCTGTTATTTTTACCTTCTACTTTAACAGTTAGGTTATCTCAAAGATTTCTCTTTAATAATATAATTAAACGCATATTAACATAAGTGTATAAAATGTGTATCCTACTCACACTTTTGAGAGCATCCCCATACTGAATACTATGGTCCGGAACAAAGAACCCACTGTCTCCATTGTTTTTAGCCATTTCATTGAGAACACTCGCTGTTCTGACTGTATCATTCCGAGCGTGGACAAAGACCATTGTCTACATGGTAAAATCATATGCAAATTAAAGATAAATTACTTCTTGGAACATTCTGGTTTTTAGGCTTTGTATTTATTTATTAATATTTATTAATAAATCGTAAAAACTAGAAATAGACCTTAGATTTTTACACAAACATGGCTTTACATAACTCTGTATAGACAGTATATTTTAATTATCCCAGCTTACCTGATAACCCTTTTTAACCTGCTCCAAGACTTTTTCATAACAGACTGTATTCATGTCTTGTAACTGTTGCATCTTGTTGGTCGACTTGATTCCTGTATAAAACATACAAAGTCCACTTATATATTGGCATCAACTCGGACTCCTGTCTTAGACTCCAGGATAATGCAACAATCTCAGACTAAAGTTTTTGTTTAGCTGATCAAAATAACACTCTCTGTAATGGTTAACTTAAAAACAAGAGTTATGACTGTTTCAATCCACATTCCTCATTTTCTTTAGTTACTAAAGGCTCATAGTTCTCTATATTTTTATCAAGATAATCATGTTTCTGATTATATCAACATCTGCGATCACTAACCAACCAGGTATTAATCAGCACAAAATTCTTTCTAATTTGAATGAACAGCATTGACACCAATGAATTTTTTTAGATTAATATAGTTACAAATGGCTATAATCTATTGCCAATGACAGTATTCTGAATACACCGATTGCCTAACAAAAGCTTAGTTTAACATTGCCTCACCAACAAAGGTCTGTCCAAGAGGTACAGGTCGGAAGCGGCCATCAAAGAAGAAGAGTCCTAGATAGGGGTTGACGTGGAGGAAGCGGGCCACATCTAAGTAGTTTGGTAGTGTGGCAGACAGGCCAATGATTCGGATCATGTTCTGGGAACTCTCCACCTGTACAAAAGCAGGTAAGAAAGTAAGGTTGAAATTGAAAATACAATTTCCTCTTTTTACTGTAAAATCCTTATTATTAAAGAAATCCAATTAAAGTCAAGCTTTGGAAGCTGAACGATTTAAGACAAACTCATTGTCATTAATGTGTTTTATCATTTGTTTTGATTATTGAAAAATCAAGAATACTAATCTTAACTTTGTAAAGTAGCAAATCACACTGTTTACCTGTCTTAGCGTCCTTGCAACAAGACTCTCTATAACAGCTCCACGATCGTCATGGAGAAGGTGCACCTCATCAATGATGATCAGTTTAACGAGCTGAGCCAGAGCCACATCTCCAGTACTCTTTCTTGTAACCACATCCCACTTCTCAGGGGTCGTCACCAGCATCTACAAGGTCAAAAGGTCAATGTCAAATGAAGTTATTACCCAGTAGTCACAGCTATTTATTACAAAAACTCTTTCCCTAAAAAACTCTGACTTGTATATTTCCTATTCCAGTAAAATTTTAGAAACATCATAGAAGAAAGAAGCAAAGTCTGTAAATCACAAAATATACCTGTTATGATAATAGCTGAATGGAACAGATAATGATGGAATGGGATGTGATGTGACAGGTCAGACATGGGCATTACTATATGTCAATATTATGTCCCCACCATAATTTCACGGCTGGCATAAAAATTTGCAGTGTAAATAATGAAATTTACCTGTCAAAGTTAGAAGAACCATTGTTCCCTGTGATACATGACATACCTGAGAGATAATATAAATACATTACCTGCGTTTTCAGTATCTCAGCCTTGGTCAGCTGCATATCACCTGTAAGTTCTCTAACTGTTATCCCTAGGGAGTCCAGACGACTCCCAAAGTTCCGAACCATCTCAGCAGCCAGCGCCTTCATAGGAGCTACATACACTATCTGTATCAAAATCAGATTACAAATTTAGAATTATAACCTAGAACTGTAAGTCAACAGCTAACCCATACCCCTTTCCCTACATCTATTTGCATACAGTTGAATACTCCTGATCTGATAAACTTTTATCTCTTTTCACAACAATTTAAATGCAAATGTTTTATATGAACTTGACAAAAAAAATTCCTGAAATATGTCATAGTTTGAATAAGCTGATACAAAGTCTAGACCAACCAGGAGTTATGGCAGGTATTATAAATTTCCAAATCATATTTTTTCCCTCTCTCTTTCCTCTAAGATAAGCATGTGTTTGAAGATTGGGTAGATGGTGTATTGTATTCATAGACCTGAACTTTGCAAAATTATTTTTTTTATTTCAGTAGCCAATAAATGTAATATTCTTTCTTTATCACAATCATATATATGTATATGTCAATTTTATATTCAGTCTGAGATCCTTTTTCTTGCTTTACCTTGAATTCGTCTTTTTTGATGACCCCCTGCGAGATATGCTGCTTGATTTCGTGGAGAATAGTTAACATGGCGATATTTGTTTTACCGGCACCTGTTGGAGCACAGATTAACAGGTTCTCATTGGTTTTGTAGGCAGCTTCAAACACGAGGGACTGGATACGATTAAGGGTCGTCGTCCCTCTAAACGCAATCTGTGCAACCTGTCACAGAAAACAATACATATCTCATTTTATATCTATTGTTCTTAAAATTTGATTTTTAATTGGAATCATCACAAATTGATTTTGCTTAAGTGTGTAATTTGAATTACTCCATTGTAATATTTAATTCTGGATGAAGTAATCACCGGCTACCAAGTCTCTCAATTAATAAAGCATCTGACCAGTGTTCAGATATCCCAGGTTCAAACTCTGGTCTAGTAGTACATTTTTCAGCTTGTCTTATACAACAGTATATTATCATCAATATCTATTATCCTTCTGGTAGTTTTAAAGTAACATCTACATACATCAATTTTGAATTTGGTATGTACAAGTTTTAGATCAATGCCAAATTTTGAATGGTTTATACAATGATGAACAAGCATTTAAAAGGTGCAATTAGCGAAATTGTACTTCAGTTAAGAGCTTATAGCACTGAAAACCTTACATAACGTAGCACTTTCTAATGAAGATATAAATAACTGATATTATGTAAACAAGGTTTGAAATATATTAGTCGTGCCTAAACTAGCCTAAATATATACTCCATATTTATTACAGACCTCATCCAGATTGGCTATAGGAACTCTGTTGTTTCCGACGGTGAGAGCGGACGCTTCAGTGTGTGGGATGTGGACCTCCTCGTAAAGTTTGTAAGATTTTCGATTAAAGGAATCAGGAAGCACCAACTGTTATCAGACAATAAATCAAATAATCATTACTTTTATTTACTTTTGTTAGATCTAAAAACAAACAAGAAGCTGCAAAGCTTAGCTTTTTTCCCCGCACCCTGCAGTTGGTATGAAAACCCAAATACATGTATTTATCAAGCTCAAAGTAACAGTTATTTAAGAATAACTTTAAATGTATGTGAGTATTGTAAAACTGAAAATGAAAAAAATAATAACAACAGGTAACAAAAAAACAGTAATTTGGTATTTTTTTAACAAGTTTCCAAGGTCACAGAAAAAATACCAAACATGAAAGGTCCACAATTGCAAAAGGTACCGGTACATTTAGGGCACTTGTCTGATACATACAGGAAATTTCAAGGAGCTGCATTGAACGGTTTATGAGTTAAAGCCCCGAAAAGAATCTTGGATAGACGGAAGGACGGACGGACGGACAGAGCCCAATTTAATATCCCTGCAAACGTGTTTTGTTGGGGATAATTAACAATTTGAAATGAGATACTTTCACTTAACCATGAACAGGACAACCTACTTACTTTCTAAACAAGTAATTTATCAGATATGTACACTTTCTTATCATTTCCCATAAACACTCCGATTACATCCAAAACCATGCTATAAAGGTCAAAGGTAAAAGGTTACAACAGCTACTACTACTGACCTTGACCCCTCCTACAAAGGCTGAAGACTGTCGAGCCTCCTCCATGGCGTCGTACACATTTGGGTATTTTTCTCTGGCTCGGGGCTGAAAGGATCTGTCAGAAAACAGAGGGCTCATCGTAGCTGACTTTAGGGCTGCCTCCCTGAAATTACAATAACAAAATAAGTAAGTTAGGTTTCCTATTTACAATTAAGTTTATTCCAAATATATCAGCAATTTTTTCTAAAATGCTTTTTATAAATATGGCATGACACTGAAGGTGATACCAACACTTTATGTAATAAAGTTAGAGCTGTATCCTAACCTCTGACTACGAAGTTCCTGGGGATTGAAGCTGGCCACATCTCCCTCCTCCTCTTGCCAGCCCCCTTTCTTATCAAACTTCTTCTCATCCTTCCTCAGCTGCTTCATCAGCTTTCTCTCCTGCTCAGTCTGTCGGTACAAGAACGGTTCTGATCAGCAAATGACAATATACATTTGTAGACTTAGTTTTCGTTCAACATGTGTTATGTTGAACAAGAGGACCAAACGGTTGCCTGAGACTGGAGGCCGAAGGCAACAGTTCAGTCCGAGAATTCAACATATCACATGTTGAACGAAAACTAAGTCTACAAATGTTTTGTTATACCTTCTATCTATCTTATAATGTATAGTAGCAAATGAATGTAGTCAATTTAGTTTTAAAATAACATAAATACAAAGAATGAATATTCATAAATTTGTGATTTAACTATTTGGCAGAACACAGAACGATAGAGCATTGATAAAAACAAATTGAGTTTTGGTCTGGTTCCGTCTGTTTTTCACCACATACAGACATATGCCGATGCCGCAATTAGTTTACGCACTTCGGTGGAAGTTGCCGAATAGTGCCGAATACTAATGAAATGTGACGTCAAACATTATAGATGTCATGATGACTTTAGCAGTCAACATTGCAATGTTGACCGATCAACATTTCGATGTTGACCGGTCAACATTTCACAGGCGCAAACATCTGAAAATTGGACTTATTTTACTATAGAATAGTATAAGGAATACAAAGTAAAGGTATAACAATATGGTATGTTTTCAAAAGCAGAGAATAATCCTTACTCTTTTAAGAGAACACTTATTAACCATTCCATTCCGAATTTAGAAACAGTTTACTTTTATAAGCTTTGATCATGTTTTTTGTTAGCAAGGCCTTTATACTTATAACATCAGTATTCATTTGATATTACTTAATAACTATAAAAAAAAGTATGTCAGGGGCAGATAAGTCCTACCTGAACTGTGACCTGACAGCCATATGCAGGTTTGTTTCCGCCATCGCCTTTTTTCCCTAAAAATGAGTAATGAATATTTTTCAGCTTCCTCCTCAATTGATTAAAATCTAATAGTGTATAAAACATCAGAATCTGGGGATTAAATGGACATTTCAGTCTAGAAGTACATTAAAATTTGCACATATTTCGGAAATAAACCAGTTTTAATATAAATCAGATTTATTGGTTTTACTGTGATATTCCAGAAAAGTCCACTGTAGTGAAATGTACGTGAAATGATCAAACTCGCTTACTGTCCGCCATTACACATAGTGGTCGGATGTCTTGTTTGCTGAACCCTGGCCATTGCCAGTGTAGTAAAAACATTTTTGTCTAGAACTACTCAAATCGGTCTTACAGTAGTGTGTTAACCTGTTTTGATGCATGTTCTTGTCTAAAAATAATTTCATCAACTCTTGATGGCTATATATTGCATTTGTTTAACATGCGTGACTTTGGCTCGGTTATGGGTACAGGGTACATGTACCTGCTTAATTGTATCGATCAACGATTTGAAAGTTCAACAGTATCTATCAAAATACTTAACAATGTTGTGAAATTTGTCAATATTCCTTGTTATATGTTTCATAAGGAATGTAGAACAATACAATTATGTCATATTTTGCTTCGTGGTTATGTAACATAATTAGCCTCACTGAATTGTCCCTTTAATAATGGTCTTTTCATGTATGCCACTTACTTGCACTATTGGGCCTGCTTGCAGGGTCGGAGGTTAGAGAGCTTTGTATGACCCCATCTCTGTTTTGTAGTAATGTTTCTATCAGCTCAAACCGATCAAATCCCATAAGTTCAAACAGCTGTTGAATATGTTAAGAGAGATTTTCAGAAAGTGAAAGAATTTGTTTCCTTTTTATTTTGGAAGATATCTACCGTATATTTATTTTGACCTAAACATTTTGCATTCAAACTCAAATACCAATGGTATTTCTTTTGATTCTAGTTTCAATAAACTTTACTTACAGATGTTTAAATGAAATTTTACTTTTACTTCCATTTCATAAGTTTCCTTGATGTAGCATAACACAGTATATCATGAAATAGTAAGACAGACCAAGAAACTTGTAGTAGGCTGTTACCACTTACATCGTTCTGTAACTCGTGGTCCGTTTTAGACGAGATCAGTACATCAAAGATAGTAGAGCTGATATCCTCAGTTGTCATTCCTAACGCCGAATCACCGGTCGGATAGTACTTAGATACCTCTCGATGTAACCATCCCGCGTCATACTTAGAACTATCAACAAAGAATTCAAACAGTGTTACACTTATTATACTCAAAATCAAATAAACAGGAAGTAATACAAAGTATTTACTGGCAGATCCAGTAAACCAGGGCTCGAATTTCAGGCTGTTTTACTTGCTTTTTGCAAGTAGATATACCAGAATAGCAAGTGGAAAAAATATGCACTTGCTTATTTTAGCAATTGGTTTTTATCAGGGATAACTGTAAAAATGGCATAATGATTGTGAAAAAAAATTTTAATTGAAAATATGGGGACCCAGTTCTTACAATAATGTTGTTGATATACATTATGTACTTATACACCTCACATCAACATGCAAAAATAAAGCATTTTATATATAACATAACTATAATTTGAATACGGATATTAATTGTAAGTAAAAATATATTTTAGCAAGTAAAAATTTAGGGCACTTGCTATTTTTAGCAAGTGACAAAAAAATGTAAAATTCGAGCCCTGAGTAAACTATCTTGGGGGGGGGGGGGGGGTAAAAAAATTTCAATGGGGGATTCAACAAGTGTAAAAATTGAGAAAAAATGTGAAAATACATGATTTTTTTAATGAATGCTTATCCGCCCAAAAAAAAAGTATACTCACTTTTTAATATCAAGTCACACCTTTTGATTTTACTATAAACAAGAGGCCCATGGGCCTTAACGGTCATCTGACTAATAGTACAATACAACATAGTCGTTTAAAGATCTTAGCCTATTTGACCCCTATGACCTTGAATGAAGATCAAGGTCATTCATTTGAACAAAATTGGTAGCCCTTCATCCCAGCATGCGACAGGCCTAATATCAGGTCTCTAGGCCTCTTAGTTATTCACAAGAACTTGTTTAAAGGATTTTAGCCTATTTGACCCCTGTGACCTTGAATGAAGGTCATAGGTCATTTATTTGAACAGACTTGGTAGCCCTTCATCCATGCATCCTGCAGGCCCAATATCAGTACCCTAGGCCTTCTGGTTCTTGAGAAGAAATCGTTTAAAGATTTTAGCCTATTTGACCCCTATGACCTTGAAAGAAGGTCAAGGTCATTTATTTGAACAAACTTGGGTAGCCCTTCATCCCAGCATTCTACAGGCCTAATATCAGGTCTCTAGGCCTCTTAGTTATTCACAAGAAATTGTTTAAAGGATTTTAGCCTATTTGACCCCTTTGACCTTGAATGAAGGTCAAGGTCATTCATTTGAACAAACTTGGTAGCCCTTCATCCCAGCATGTCACAGGCCCAATATCAGTACCCTGGGCCTTCTGGTTCTTGAGAAGAAGTCGTTTAAAGATTTTAGCCTTTTTGACCCCTTTGACCCTGAATGAACGTCAAGGTCATTTATTTGAACAAACTTGGTAGCCCTTCATCCATGCATCCTACAGGCCCAATATCAGTACCCTGGGCCTTCTAGTTCTTGAGAAGAAGTCGTTTAAAGATTTTAGCCTTTTTGACCCCTTTGACCCCTTTGACCTTGAATGAAGGTCAAGGTCATTCATTTGAACAAACTTGGTAGCCCTTCATTCCAGCATGCCACAGGCCTAATATCAGGTCTCTAGGCCTCTTAGTTATTCACAAGAAGTTGTTTAAAGGATTTTAGCCTATTTGACCCCTGTGACCTTGAATGAAGGTCAAGGTCATTTATTTGAACAAACTTGGTAGCCCTTCATCCCAGCATCCTACAGGCCCAATATCAGTACCCTAGGCCTTCTGGTTCTTGAGAAGAAATCGTTTAAAGATTTTAGCCTATTTGACCCCTATGACCTTGAAAGAAGGTCAAGGTCATTTATTTGAACAAACTTGGTAGCCCTTCATCCCAGCATTCTACAGGCCTAATATCAGGTCTCTAGGCCTCTTAGTTATTCACAAGAAGTTGTTTAAAGGATTTTAGCCTATTTGACCCCTTTGACCTTGAATGAAGGTCAAGGTCATTCATTTGAACAAACTTGGTAGCCCTTCATCCCAGCATGTCACAGGCCCAATATCAGTACCCTGGGCCTTCTGGTTCTTGAGAAGAAGTCGTTTAAAGATTTTAGCCTTTTTGACCCCTTTGACCCTGAATGAACGTCAAGGTCATTTATTTGAACAAACTTGGTAGCCCTTCATCCATGCATCCTACAGGCCCAATATCAGTACCCTGAGCCTTCTGGTTCTTGAGAAGAAGTCGTTTTAAAGATTTTAGCCTTTTTGACCCCTTTGACCTTGAATGAAGGTCAAGGTCATCCATTTGAAACAAACTTGGTAGCCCTTCATCCCAGCATTTCACAGGCCCAATATCAGTACCCTGGGCCTTCTGGTTCTCGAGAAGAAGTCGTTTAAAGATTTTAGCCTATTTGACCCCTTTGACCTTGAATGAAGGTCAAGGTCATTCATTTGAACAAACTTGGTAGCCCTTCATTCCAGCATGCCACAGGCCTAATATCAGGTCTCTAGGCCTACTTAGTTATTCACAAGAAGTTGTTTAAAGGATTTTAGCCTATTTGACCCCTGTGACCTTGAATGAAGGTCAAGGTCATTTATTTGAACAAACTTGGTAGCCCTTCATCCCAGCATCCTACAGGCCCAAATTCAGTACCCTAGGCCTTCTGGTTCTTGAGAAGAAGTTGTTTAAAGGATTTTAGCCTATTTGACCCTGTGACCTTAAATGAAGGTCAAGGTCATTTATTTGAACAAAACCTTTCCCACCACAGGACTCGGTTATTGAGAAGAAGTCGTTTGAATGAAAAGTTTACGGACGGCGGACGGCGCACGACGACGGACGGTGCATGATGACAATAGGTCATCCTGACCCTTTGGGTCAGATGACCTAAAAACCTTCCCCACCACAGGACTTCATTTTATAGAAGCAATTTAATTTGATGTGGTAACAGGGGTAGAAGCATTTCTTACAACATTTGGACCATCCATTGAAGCGCTTTTTAAACCCATGGAAGCAATATTAAAACATGTAGAAGTATTTGTACATGCAAAGAAATCACAAGAAACAATGTAGTGAAATTGGATACGACATTCATAAAAGAATTTCAGATTGAATTTAAGATACTTTTCATAATCATTGGTCTTCTGAAGTACATGTTGGCCTGTATGCACTTCATAGATAATTTGGAAATTCCATTTGTCCTAAAATAAATTATTTTAATTTCCTCCAACTTGTTTCAAAAAAAAAGTATGTCACCTATATCGGCATGTCGACCCATTTCCAAATTCAACACATCACAATGGTTAGTTCCTTTGACATGCAAAAAATACCAATTCACACCCTATTTTTATTATGTAATTACAATGTATACTTAATATGTAATACAAGATCAAAAGGGTAGTATCAACGGGGGAAACAGACTAGTTTCATTTTCCTTGGATCGTTACCGCAATCTACTTTTTTCTGAGAAAGAGATAGAAGATAATTTGTTGAACAGAAATTTAACACCATGGATATAAGTGTTTTTTTACTGATATCAACCATGCATAGAAAAGTTATTTCTGAGAATGCCACCATGGATAGAAGCAAAACATTTTGAAGTCCTGGGGTCAGGTAGATTTTTCACTGGAAAAACCCTTGATAGTTACCTCACGCTCTGTTGTGTTTTCTTTGACGTCTGAGTTGGTCTTGTGTCTGAGTACTTCAGATCTAAGTCACGATGATCAGCTTCTTCACTGTCAGATTCAGAACTCGACAAACATTCAGTTGATGGCATCAAAAATGAAAACTTGATACCCTGTCCAAATTCCTTCACAGACGCCTCCCCTTCAGCTTCCTCTCTCATCTGGTTGTCTAACAACAGTTCGGCATCTTCAGGCATCCAGGAGACAATTCTCCTGACAATGGAACAAGCCTTAGAGGCAGCTGTAGCTGGGAACGGTCCAAAGATGTTTCTCAGTTTGGTAGCCTCTTTGCTGCTCACAGTATCCATGGTAGCACACTTGAACAAGCTGAACAAGAAAGCTGCAGCTCCTTCCACAGTCTCTAAGGAAGCTTCTTGTCCAACTACAAACAAATCAGGATTAAAGGTGATAAAAACAGAAGGGACATGGAAAATGAGCTAATGCGCTAGAAACATTTTTATGTCCTATTAAAACATATATCAGTTTGATATTTGCTTATATTTTGTCTCTAAATAGTAAAATTAATGAAATCAATCTTCACATCTTTTTGACGACAGATTTTATTCTATGACTTACCTCCCTTGAGTTCCAATGAGTTGTGACGTCATCTGAGACAATCAACTACCGTTAGCCGGTGTGCCGATGGCGGAACTGTCAACATGCATGTGGATTTTAGCCACAGGTCTTAGGTCTTACACACGGAGAAAAATATGTTATATTCCGACTTATTAGGTAGCATGTTTATCCCCTACATAATGACACATTATTGACGTCATAACCTATAAAATGACGTCACTATATGTAAATGATGATGTCATTAATGTCGAGTACATATATCATGTAGAGTATCATGTGGGGGTTAAACATAAGGTCATTTTTCACGAATGAATAAGTATTACTTTCCTATTCAGTCCACCCTGGAGTAATACGACTGTGCATGTATGTAATTTATAGTTTACACATAAAATTAACTGGGGAGTTTTGATATACATACTGGTAATTTATGTGCAAAATAAGATTGTAACTTGAAAATGGACAATTATTGCGGCCCACCTCCTTAGACCTACGTTTTGATGAAAAAAATCATCTGTTACAAACATACGCGCATGATTAAAAGAAAAAACAAAGGGTCCTCCTGCACAGTTTTCATACTTCCTTTTAGAGATTCTACTACATGTATTTAAAAAAATGTGTATAAGTCTTAGCAAGACAATTAATTCATTATTACATTTCTTTGTACATGTACTTTGAGTTACACAACAATGTGCCGATGGTGTGAAGCCGGTATGTTCAGATCGAGCAGGGTTGTATAATGATATGACGACATTCACAATATTATCATTATATAAATGCAGGTAATTTAAAATCGAAAAATTACAATGTTAAGAACGCTTTAAAATCATCATAATACATCGTAAAACTCGTCACAGCCATTGTAAATAGTATGCTCGCCAATTTCGCCCGCAATTTGCGTACTCATTAATTTCCTGTTATATTCTTCATAGTACACTTGCGTATATGTAGAATACAATTTTTACCGATTCTTTTTATCTAGACCCCTAAACCGTCTCATAATGGTCAATATAATGGTCAATATATATATATAGGCTATCTAGCGTGTCCATATTGATACAAACTATTTCTCAAATCCCTGTGGACTGTTCGTATACTTTTGAAATTTTCCAAAACTGTGCACGGTTAGATAATACAATGAAGCGGTCTTGTAAATGATTTGTCTTTTATAAGAAATAGGTTGTTTCATGGCCCTGTGTTAGTTGAACTATTAAACGTGCATATCTTGTCCACGAGTACATGTCATGCATATTTGGCCATTGTATCTAGTATCTATGTTTTGTCCCGTCTTTTTTTATCGGTCGTTCGTGCATTATTACTACTGTACATGTTATTCTATTTTTGTACACGGAAAGACCCGAAATTTTGTCGAATAAATCCGTAAAACTTATTACAGAACTTTAAAAAATAAATAAGCCTAATCCTTTCTGTGCGGTGTTCTGAAGGATTTCCAAATAGGAAATAGAGGTATGTAGTACATACATACATGAGGCGGGAAAGGGGCACGTTTGTCGCGGTATGATAGGGTTTTAGAAAGGGTATGAAGGATGTCGGGGTCTACTTTTATAAATATGCATTATATGTATGTACATGTAGCATATGTAGTGTCATTTTTGTGTTGGTCCATTTTCTTGTAAACTTTTATTTCTTCTTGTTGATATTAACTTTAAAGTGTATGTTTAGAGTTTTAATTTACAGACAAAAGTCAACCGCAACCTCCTCGAACCTGAGTTGACACACACGGACACGATGTCAAATGACTTTTGACCTAAAGAACATAACAATTTTATAGCCCAGAATATAACGATTAGAATGAGTAAACGATCATTTTTATTATATCAGGGTATGTTATAGATTGTATACTATTTATACGGATACATTTCCACTTATCAATATAGCAACTACACGTAGCGCGACTGTTTTATATATTTATAATCGCCAATACCGCAACACTGTCCCATTGAATTTCCCGGCTCTTGTCACAGCTGTTGGTCTCAGATGACGTCACGAATCTACGGCCACCTGGTGATATCAGGGGCGATAAGCGATGCGATCGTTCTAGACAAGGGTGTTTATGGACTTCGTTTCAAGCACATTTTATTGAAATTACGTCAAATACAACCTGTATTTTTTGTTGGAAATCATAAAGTGCATCACAATAAACAAATATCAACACAAAAATAGCATATTTAAAATCTGTTTTTATCACCTTTAAAGCAAAATAGAGCTTACTTATCTTACTATTAACATTTATTCACATTTTATAAATACTTCGGGAATCTTTAGGAGTGCTGGTAATTATTTAGGAACCTGCAGAACATCCAAGTTGATCTCATCTCAGACTATAAGCAATCAATGAAGATACAATTGGAACTGATTTTTTTTGTATTTGGATACTATCTAAAACTATTTAAGATAATAATCATATGGTGAACAACATAAAGGTTTTTCTCTTAGGAGGATTAAACTACATTCCAATGTACCTGGCGCATTGAGACAAATCTCCTTAGAGAAATAAACTACATACCAATATTCCTGGCACACTCAGATAAATCTCCTAAGAGAATTAAACTGCATACCAATGTTCCTGACACACTGAAACAAATCTCCTAAGAGAATTAAACTGCATACCAATGTTCCTGCCACACTGAAACAAATCTCCTAAGAGAATCAAACTACATACCAATATTCCTGGCACACTCAGATAAATCTCCTAAGAGAATTAAACTACATACCAATGTTCCTGGCACACTGAAACAAATCTCCTAGAGATTAAATACATACCAAAACTGAGACAAATCTCTAGAGAATTAAATACATACCAATGTTCCTGGCACACAGAGACAAACATACCCATGTTCCTCACACAGAGACAAATCTCTTTAGAGAATTAAATTACATACCAATGTTCCTGGCACACTGAGACAAATCTACTAAGAGAATTTAACTACATACCAATGTTCCTGGCACATTGAGACAAGTCCCTCAGAGCTGCCTTTATATCCGACCCTGAGGCGTCCACCTCTTTTCTGATCTGAGTACAGAGTGTGTTCCATGATTGGCTGTTACTCTGTTTCTCCGCCACTAGATGTCGCTTCTGTTGTAGATCGTTTTGTTGATGGCCGATGGCATGCTCTGGCGATGCACTTAGGCCAGAGAAGGCACGAATAGCGCCTGTCAGGCGGGGGAGACTGCTCATTGGTCTACTGGTTCAACATTTGTGTGTTATTGATATACTGCAATAAAGAAAAAAAGTCAACCTTGGTCGCAAAATATTTCTTCGACTCGGCTGTCAATATTGACAATTTGTGGTCACATGGTGTGGGGTGCAGTGGCATATGATTGTTATAAACACCTGATAAAAAGGGTTAAGATTTAGTTTGTTGTGAAAATTTCAAGGACTGTATGGGTTGTGTGCCTTGAAGTCTTCGAGTTTTGTGCTTTGTACTTCTGCTAATGGTAAATTGGTAATAGATTCCATTGTGAGATTGTGTGTGAAAGAAGGAGTATTTGTATGTGTCGTTGGTAGCAGATATGTAATGGTATGTATGTGGGTGTGCATGTCTATTTCTATTTCTGCAGTCTGTTTTGATGAGGAATGGCATGTCTACTATGACTCGTTTGTGTATGATTTTGAAGTAAAGTGTTAATCTTGAATGTATTCTCTGTATGTGTATAGAAATGGTAGTTTAAGGTTGTGTATCGTGTCTGTAACTGAGCTTGTGTTGTGATATCTGTTTTGGATGTATCAGTCTACTCTGAAGTATATTTTTAGCCATTTGTGTGATCTGGTTAGCATGGTCGGGGTCCCATACAGAAGAACAGTATTCCAGCTTAGCTCATTCTTACCTTTGACACAATTTAGAGATTCAGATATTGTCAGACCCTTCAAACTAGTCACAGCATTATATATACCCATGAGCCTCAGATTGTTTCATGTGAGTGTGTAATTTGGTCCACTAGTCAATGTTTGATGGGAAAATCAGGTACGATTTTGAAAACCAAGTTTGTTATTCCTGTCCCATCCGTTATCACACACAAAGCCTTCAGTTTTACTATGACATTAGTCCAGGGGTGAACATAAAAAATGTCTGATTTTTCACTATAAAATAATAAATACGAACAGCTGTTAGACTACGTGTTATCAATGCAATTGTCCGTAGAAAACAAATTGATTAAGTGAATAGAACATTGTTCCCCATAGACCTATATCCAGATGTGTCTGGCAAGCACCACAGGGCCTAAATGAGACAGCGCGAGATGGCGGGCTTCAGAGCTTGAGTCAGGTTGTCTGTTCCGTAAGTTTACAATGCACGTGGAAACCGGCGCAACTTTTGTCAGGTACTAATGACCGAATATTGAGAATTACGGATTTAATCTGATGATAAATAAAGGATATCAATTAATGCATGTATCATTTAACACCTACTTTCACTTGGCCGTCTGTGAGATTCGATTCGCTTTCACAATCGTCAGTAAACGGAAGTAGTCACCGGAAGCATGTGCTAGCTGTCATGTCTTGGTTACCAACACTCTATATAATTTGTCAATCGCATATAATGTCAAGTCTCCGTGGCGCAATCGGTTAGCGCGTTCGGCTGTTAACCGAAAGGTTGGTGGTTCAAGCCCACCCGGGGACGATTAATTACTTTTTTTTTTCTTCTTTTTTTTATACATTATTTAATAACAAAGTTATAGCCAAAATCATTTTTGAAAATACACTAGTAACTGAAAAATACCACATGTTAGAGTTTTCGAGTACACATTTGAAGAGCTATTATGTTTGAATTGTATATATGTTTCTTCTATTTCCTGAAATACGGTATTAAGTTGTTTGCTTTATCTGCCGCAAACCTGACATCAGAGATGTAAATCAAGTACGTAGATAAATATCATTTATAAATCCTTGTATAGATTATGATAAAGCGGTCGAGTTGAACTATCATGGTGATTTTTTTTTCAGAATTTTTCACTAAAACAATTTCTCATTAAACCGTTTTGTCAGGTACGTTTATGCCATTTATAAATGCCAATTATTTATAAATCCTTCGTTTATTCAGAAACATATATCATATACAAAATAATTATATGTTTCTTGTTTACCTTCATATTTCACGGGGTGGGGCCGGCGTGGGAATTAGCAGACACGCCTGTACATGTTATGTCAATTTTGTCCGCTAAATCAACCGCCAACTGTAACAGGGATTGACATAGATAGTATATATAAATCTCTGATTATAATCATGAAACCTCCTTTTACATGTTCCCAAATACATGTTTATAGACAGGTTTTACTAAATACACGACGTAGTTATTATTATTGTCCTTTCAACCACATGGATCTGAGAATTAGTTACAGCAGAGATTTAAATATAATACTATTTAAAAAAAAAAAAAAATCATTTCACAATCATTCACAAAAAGACTGTATAAAATTGGTGAGAGAACTTCGCCTTGGAAGAGACCGATTTTGTTATCAAAATATTCTGATTATGACCATTGTATTTTACACATGATTTTACATTTTCATATAGAGACTTAATAATTTTTAAAAATTTTCCTTGAACTCCGTGTTTTATAAGTTTACACCAAAGTTTCCCTCTATCAATAAGATCAAATGCCTTTTTATAATCAATGAAACAACAGTACAAACGTTTCTTTTTTATTAAGAGTTCTATTAATTAGTGATTGAAGGACGAATATTGCATCTACTGTTGAGTGGCCAGCTTTAAAACCAAATTGAGCATCAGTTATAACAGAATTTTCCTTATCCCACTTAATCAGCCTTCTGTTAAACACTGCGGTAAATAGCTTTCCCATACAACTGACTAAAGTTATACCTCTATAATTATTAACATTATTTATATCACCTTTTTTATGTACTGGGACGATGGAGCCACGTGACCACACTTCTGGAAAGAACACGGACTCAAAAATTCTCCTAAAGAGTTTTGATATACAAGGTATCAAAATATCTTCACAATCTAAGAATAATTCGTTTAAAATTAGATCTTCACTGCAACTTTTATCTCTTTTCAGATTACGAATTGCAAAATGTATTTCCTCTTCAGTAAATGGTTCATCTAATTCATTAAATATTGTTGAATCTATATCGTTATGCGTTGAATGTACAGGTAAATAACATCCTGGTCCAGGTATTACATAACCACCAAACCAAAGGCATGGCTAATTATATATCTATATCGGTGTATCTACTCGTATATCGATTAAAATTTGAAAGCGACCGCACGGTCTGAAAAAATAGTAAGTTTGTTTTGCTAATATCTCGATATTTTGATCTTTTATAATATCACAAAGAAATTCTTTCTACCACATCTTGAAACGTATTACGGTATTGTAATAAATGTATCTCCATAATTCGGTAAACAACACACAACGCAATTTTGTAATGATCAATCATCGGTGTGTACAGAGATTTATACTATTTAAATCTCTGGTGTGTACGTACGTCAAGCATCGTATTCTTGATGCTTAAAGTTAATCAAGGATTTCTTTAATTTTTACGTAAAATTTCATTTTACCGTTACAAACTTTGCAATTCACAATGTATTAAAGATGCAGACTACAGGAAAATAGTATCTAATTAAAGCATATTCGTTGTTGAACTCCTCGACAAATAATCAGAAATTCATTTCTGTTTGGATTTTCTTTCATAACTACACGAAGATACCTGCAATTAGAGCATAATTTAGAGCATTTGAAACATCGAATTTCACACTTTTAGTTCTTTACATTCGAGCTAAAGTTATTGTCTAAAAAGTAATCATAAAAAAATAGTTGATCGGCTTTTCCTGTGACCGTCGATTTAAGTGATAGCACATCAGTTATAGGACAGCTATATATACATGTATGATTATAACGTCACGGGGCTAGAAAAATATGCATAATCGGGTGGTCAGAAAATTTGGGGTCTTCCCCAAACACCAACTCTAGGTAGGGTGAGGTGTTTTTATAAGGGTTACGGTGTGTTGATAGGGAGTTATAGTCTATCTCAGAATTGTTCTCAGTGCAACATCACATTAAATCTCAGGTAAATCAACTCACCTGGTAAATCAGTAACTGTGAATTATTGGCGAGCTGTTGCAGAATAGATGTATAAAACAGCTGCATACGTTGGGAAAATAATCATACTTACCCTCATATTCAAATTGTTAACATTGTCCGTTGAATAATCAACTTGGCCTTTTGTTGTTAATAAAATATTTTGAATTTAATTTCTTATGATTTTGTGATAAACATCTACAGTCCAATATACAGTATGTTTCTTATTGACTTATACTTGTTTATTTTGAGTTATAGTGTAAATAAATGTGTTCAATATAAATATTGTACTATATCATTTGATTTCTTTTTCGATTTTAAACGTGTTTTATTGTTGAATAACAAAAGAATTGGACACCAGTTATATCACCTAAGTCCTTTCCTTAATAATACAACATGAAATTAATATACAGTCATCACGTGATGATAACAAAATACGTCAAAAACAAATTATATATGTATAATACAATATTTTTAGGAGAGAGAGAGAGAGAGAGAGAGAGAGAGAGAGAGAGAGAGAGAGAGAGAGAGAGTGGAGCGAAAAGAGAGAGAGAGAAATAATGTGAGATGATAATTCTTAAAAAGAGTTACCTCTAGTTTAGCTTACATATAATCAAAAACTACATTGTTACACTAGACTTTACAAATTTATGTACAATATTTACATGGTTAAAAAATAACTGTATTTTGATCTACAGAAAAGTCAGGACTTCAGTAATAAGGACTTTATAATTAGAGTATTTGTAAATTAATGTTGACATTCGACACATCTAAATTATGAAATAAGTCTTTGAGTTTCAAATTGTGTACACTCAAAGAAATAGTGACAGGCATTATCACATGCATTTCCGAAGATACAGGAAGGATCACTTATAAAGTTTGTTCTGCTATGGTCAAAGTTAAGGGAACTGCATTTGAATCTTGGTTTATTGTGGATCTTTGTTACGGATGTATAAATGTATATGTATTGCCTTTATATGGTCTCCCAATTTAGCACTATAATAAAAATAACTCCCATAAAAGTACCTATGACAATCAGTAAATTTCAAGAAATTTTCATAAAAAGTAAAAATCTGCATCAATGTCATATATTTTTCGAGATTAAATGAAAGTAGCCAAATTTTATACCACAAATTCAATTAGTCCAGGATCCTATTTCTCGAAAGAAAAGTGCAGACTTAAAATCAAAATTTAATTTTTTTTCTCCTTATTTATGAGAGAGATGACCTGAATGTCCCGCTAGGAGGAAAGAAACTTATATAAGAATATGAATTATGTTACAACTAAGAAATTCTCTCAAACATTAGGTCATCCAGAAAACATATTTTTGACTTTAGTTCCCTTTCTTTTTTTTCTGGAGAAAAAGATGATTCGAGTTGAAGAAATACTTAATTAAGAGGAAATGTTTACCACAGTCGTATATCTAAAAAGGTTAATTCATCTTTATTTCAAGAGTGTGTATACCCATTATGTAGGCATAATACCTTGGAATAACATGACAAACAATCAGGTATTGTGGAGGGGGCTAAAAGACAGAAGAATCTGAGGTTGGGAAGGTTACATAAAGAAGTACATTGATATGGTACTGATATATCTCCCATGTGTAGCTATTTCCTTCTGTATTTAGTACCACTTTTTAGTTTAGAACTAAGTGATAATTACATAAATGGTACTAAGTACCTATCAATCAGGCATGGGCAGGCATAAAAAGAGCATCAATGCGCATACATTTATACCAAGGGATGAACTTTCTGTATTCCATGTCAATGCTGCATGGTGCCTGAAAAAAAGTACCAGCAATTAGCTGATTTAGAGAAAACATTTTATACTCTCTGTAAAGACATTAGTGTGTAAAAAAATATACACACACCTATTATTATAGGACCATTGTATTTTCCTCCAAATATATTTATTTTCCTGGATAACACTATGTACAGAACAAAAATTTACAAATTAGTACATCAGAACAGATTAGGTCGTGACTACTGCTATATAAATCGTAATTTTAGACATGTCGCTGCTACCAAAGAAAAAGTAACCATGTTTTGTTTATAAAAGCCGTCCGGAGGCAAAGGGCTGATAGCAGTCACTCGACTAATACCTTAACTTATAATATTAGGTCAGTTTTTTGACTTAGTTCAATATCGTAAGGTTTCATATAAATAAATAAATCATCGGCAAAGAATAAAAGAGGGCCAAGAATAGATCCTTGGGCATCCCTGCTAAAATTTGACCTAAAATACATGTACATACGACATTTTGATAAAATATTTTATTATCATATGATTATTTGGAAAACATTAAAAAACATTAGCGTCTGAATATATAAATTACTGTAAAATAAATGAAAATTAAAATGTCTTATTAACGTATGATTATTAAAAATAATTTTGTTGATAAAAAAAGTAATAATAAAATACTTAAAGCTTGTGCCTAAACTGAACACAGCAGTATATCCTATAATATATCGATATATCATTGGTAAGTATAGAAAATTACCTGGTTGAAAAGTTACCTGTTTTGGTGTTAGATTTTGAAACAGACTATAACTAAACTTCAAATTAGCCGACAATTTTACCTCGATATCGACGGCTTAGAGGTTATTCCGGTCGCGCGCGACACGGAGAGGTTTCTACACGTGCTAATCAAGCCATTTCCAGCATAAATTTAAATTATCATTTTTGACTGCACAAATCCTTTAATGCAATCCAGTAGACGTTTGACATAGATAACGTTCATCATTACATATTGAACCATCTTGGACAGCCCATCTCCATTTAGATCAGTTACAGTTCAAAGAACTTTGTTTGGATGCAACTTTAGGTAAACGTATTGAATAGATGATAGGGTGGTGTTCAGAAACCTCACAATATCGAATTAAATCTATACAATATGATTCTATCAATATATGGAGTTTCCTGTTTCGGGATGAAACGTACATACTGGACCAATGCATTCAGTTCTTAAAGGATTTGCTGAAGTCAAGTTGACTCTAATATCTCAAAAAATCACCGAACGATTGTTATCTATAAATCATATCGTTCATCACGGACATTAACATTTAAATCGCCTATTACACCTTATACAAAAATTCCAAAATATCAATGTGTTCGAGAAAACATCCATACATATTAGGTTGTAACGACGCTGGCATGTATACTGAAAACCTGTATGAATGTTCTTCTTTGGGTGATTGTAATTCTAGACCAACAATTCTAGGACTATCAATTGTAAGTTCTTGTTTATTAAGACAAGATTGAACAGAAGGGGTCTAATTCATGGACTGGTTTTGCAATACACTTGTAACAGGGTAATTTTATACTAATTTGTTTGTTACCAGTGGTATACCTGTGTACGTATGTCCAGTTTACCTGTGTGACGCGTATACGTAGTCGAAGTCTGTGCCCTGTCTCGTTCCTGTTTTGTGGTCATTGTCCGTGTTTGGCAGGGAAAATCTCGGATACCCGGAGTTATTAGTGACATATGATGTTCCCCTATCCAATGCTCTGACAGTCCGCACACAGCAATGCCGTAGGTACTGAGACAGTCTAGAAGATAAGGTGTACTAGTCATGATGTCCTCACAGTTCCAGCACATAACATTACATGTAACTAGGCCATTTTTGATCATTGTGCTCATTCCAGAAAACCTGTCGTGGTAGTCATGGTCTTGCATGTATTCCAGGTGGCCAAAAATCTGGGTCGTCGATGAAGTCGGTACCATCATCTAAGACATTCAGCAGGGCTGAAGCAGTGCTTTTAGAGCGTTTTTCGAGGTAGCGGAGAAACGTAACTTTAATTTGACTCCATTGTCTTCTATGAAGTCTCTCATTGCACTTTCAGAGGCTATGTATTTATTTATTTATTCCGTGAATGTAATACCTTTTAACACGTTTTGTGTGTTTGGCTGGTACAAATCCAATGAATCTGCCACTCAATTTCTTTGAAGACAGTGACAATGGACTTTAATTTGGGCGAAGTCAGCACATGAATTTTAACTTTTATGTTTGCCAGACGGTTGATTGATTTCAACTCTCTTTGGTAGTTCAACTAGGTTATTCTGGTAAAGTTGAGAGGTAGGTTTCGTGACCGATATTGCCGTCCCATTACGTCGATTCAGTTTGGTATCATTGGTTGCTGTGCTGGATGAAGTGTCGTTTATTGTCACGTGAGCATATGTTTGTGACTGCATGATTAGGTGGCTCCATGACTATCTCGGATTCGTCACCACTCAGTAGATGAAAAGGATTGGATGTTTCGAGAAAACTGGTTGTTCATCTTCAAGTTCTTTTGGGGTGGTTTTATTTGTTGTCGCTCTGATAGTGTTATTTGTATGCTTACTTTTCTGTCAATTGTCTTGTGCTTTTGCATGTTTGATTAATTGCGATTGTAGGCTGTTCTAGGCATTTTTCAGAACGTCACTCATTCTTTGCACTTCTTCTACTGATCTCATTTTTCCCGTTGATAGTTTAACAGCAGTTTTGCAACTTGCAACGCCTTTTAATTGGTTATTGTCAATTCTGCTGGATATCGTTAGAAAATCCTGTATATTTTCTGAAATCGTTTTCATTTATTTGTTGAGGTTGCTAATTTTTGTTCTGTCTTAGTCTGGGAATGTTTTAGTTTTTGATCTCTCGTTTACACGTGTATCTACGCTGTTCTTATCTTTTGTCAACATGTCGTTCTGTTTCAGTTCTTTTTCTAGTTTTGTCAGGTGGGATTTACCGGCGTCGAGTTTTTGCTGCATCCCTTCCTTTCACTAGTTTATATTACATAGTCATGTTTTGTAATTTCACTTTTCATAGAAGTTATTCCATGTCTATGTTTACATTTCATGTCATTCATTTCCAACTGAACCTTCACAAGAATTTCTTTCATAGAGTGTTATATAGAATTCATAATGCAGTAGGTCGCCTTGTTAACCGATGTAAATCACAAGTACTGCAAAAGTCAACTGGACAAAGTATCAAGGGAAATTTTCAAATTTTACTGACAAATTCTCAAGTCTCGTATTCTTGTCAAAGTTAACACAAATAAGTTAAACAACAGATTGTTTAGAAAAGTTTTTACATTTTAATTTTAACAATGTAAAAAGAATTGCACCATAAATGGTTATATTAGAGTTTTACGAACTGAACAAAAATCATGAATTTTCCCTATCAAAAGATTTGTCACCTTTCAATTTAATCATGTTTAAAGAACGCTAGAAGTTTTCATCAAGCTGTACAGATTCCCATGATAATAACTTACACATATTAAATATTGTCTTATACTTCATCATAAATAACATATTATTTCTAATGGGTTTTGAGAAAAGTGAAAGCTATGTACACTATGATGTATTCTTTTAGCAAGATGAATTAGTTATCCCTCAAATAATCAATAATAATAAACAAGCTAAGTGTCTAGGTCCAAACATAAACCTAAATCAGTGTTATAATGCTTGCTTTACAGAATTATAAACTCTGTTATACACAGTATACATATATATGTACACAGACAAAGGCTGAAACACAACATATAGATTACAAAGCACTAGCAATAATAATTGATGTTTCTGGTCAGGATAGCATTTCTATATAAAAAATCCCAGATGTTGATGGACTAATAAATAAAAGGATAATATCAACACATAACTTATAAATCCTTGTTCTGATATTTTAAATTTAGTTTTACATTCATGCTTATTTAATGTTGGATCAATCATCAACACTCCACCTGCTACACTGACAGTGTACAGCATGTTAGTGTATTTATATGTTAGTTGTATAATTATATATGTCTTCACTGTCCTCTACTAACGTTAACATGATAAACATCATCACTCATGTATAACATAAAAGAGTAAAACTATGAAGGGGAAAGAATAGCTGAGTTTCATTAAATAATTACGAGATTTACAAAGAAAGATGTTTTTCCTGAAATATTTGTTAACTGTATATGAATTTGTCCAGAATGCCTAAATACAATTGATAAAACAAATTATGATATGACTCTCTTTGAGATTTCTCCTGTAAAACTTTTCAAGATTTATTACAAATCACATTCTGGATGAAGGATCATACTTTATCTATCATTTAAAGTTTAAATTACACTTATGGGACATGAACCTAAATAAATCATGTATATTTGAGTAAAATACATATTTAAGACGTGTCAGATACCTTACTAAGTAATATATATCAATTATTGTGCAAAATGTGTCAAATAAAATAATTATAATGGAAATTCCTTCTTTCTGTATTTTGAACTGGCCCTCCTCAAATTTTGTAACGATAGTATAGTAGTGTTGAACTTTAGTGACCTCCCACAATGCACTGCATATGTAAACAAAATGGTGGGTCAAAAACGTGGGTGAAGCGAACACAAACGAATTCCGATAGAAAACAGTCAACGTCAAGAGTCAGTAACGTGCGTGATTGGGAAAGTAGGTAAATATAAATGGATCACTGAAATGCAAGAGTCCGGAGCAACTCCCCACTTTATACTTGCGTGATGTACATATGTGCAATAAGTCAGGAACCTCCCTTCACGGTGCCCTGTCGAATGAAAAGTCTCATTTGACTTATGACTTATCATTCTTATGCTAAATACAAATTGTTTTATAACAAATATGGCTTAAACATCATTTGTCAACCATCGTAAATTAGAAAATAATCTTCAAATGTGGAAAACTTATATTCCTTGTCATATCAGCAAGTTTGTTGTTCATTATAACCTCACTTTTGGCCAGCTTTCGTTTTGTATTCCAAAAATAGAATATGACGGTCTATTTTTATCATTTTTGAGCTAGGTATTTCCCACGGTTTCCTGTTGTTTTAGATAACCAATCATTGTAATAAAATATTCAATAAACATCTGAAAACCATATCTAAGCATACAGAACAAATTATAAAAGGTTCATGTCCCTTTAACACAATTACAAATTTATACATCAATAATCATGAATTATCTTGTAATCTTATCATTACAAGGCTACAAACATTGTCTTTGTATTGTAATTAGGTCACTAACATCTTAAAGAACTAACAAACTTCATTGTAAAAATAATTCAAAGGTTTGATTCACTTTTTCTTTTTCAATTGTTCAAATCTTCTCGTCAAATCATCAAAATCCACATCATCTCCACCTGCAGAACTGGTGCCCACAGAATTCCCAGGATCAGGCAGTGTGTTGGTTGGAACTGTTGGGAGTTCCGGGAATCCATCTTTGAATCCGACAGGAGGGGGTTGATGCTGGGGAGGGGGTTGGGTGGGGCCGGAGTTCTGAAGCTGTTTCTTTGGATCCTCACCTAACCAGTTGTCATAATCAGAATTCTGTCCACTCTGTGGGGGTGGGTAGGCAGGGGTATCTATCCCGGCCGCTGGGGGTGCCTGTGGTAAGGGTGGAGGCTGCTTCGCCTGAAAAAGTTTACATCAATATATATCAATAAATAACTCTAGACTTTTGATACCCTTAAGACTTTTAAACCAGATATTAAAAATACTGTATTAATTATATACATATATATGTTTAATTGAAAACCAAGATGATAAAAAAATGGTTGAAATATGAAGACATTTACTAACAGTAAGCTGAATCTGCAATGTGTTACCCGATACGTATAGTTCTAAAGTTAAGATGACATTATGACATTGTTCAAAGGAGTAGATACGATAGGACCAGTATTTGGCCTTAATTTTTCAGGCCGAAAAATATTAACTCTGATCCACATCAATTTCACATCAATAAATACTCTCATACTTGCCATTCATTAAAACATAACATTTTGTAACCATGTACACGATGTGCTCCATCTATGACGTCATCAAATTGATGATTTTCCTCTTGTCGCCAAATTTTGCTAGAAATTCATCATCTTTAGGTTAGAAAAGGCTTGAAATGGATTTGGCTGCCACCTTGGAGCAACTTTATACTTTGCATGGATATGCGTAAATACAGGATACACAACGTGTGAAAATCTCTTTCTGCTCCACGAAGGCGGCCACATTCATTTTTAGAGAAAACCACTCAAAAAGTATGATTTTTCAAGGATTTTTGTGAAAATTGGCGGGAAACTGCCTGTTGATAACGTCATAGTGAACATAATCGCCACATGCGAGATATTTTCGGGATGTAATGTGTTAGCAAATGTATTCAACAGCTATATGGCAAAATATGTTGTTCTTTACTGGAGAATTAATTTTGGGGCCATATTTGAGTCTTAACGTACCTTCTCCTTTCTCTAATTCTATTTGGTTACTACTGGTATCAAAACTTCAAACAAGAAATTTGTATTGACTCAAAGAAAGTTAATTAGAGTGAACTCTTATATTAGCTCCACAGATATTCATTTTCAGGATATAAATTTATAAATATATTCTATATATGTTATACCTAAACTGTATTGAATTCATCGCAAGCTTAAGTTTTTTACCTGTGGGGGAGGGTACATCATGGCCTGGCTTGGGGGAGGGTAAGGATGTTGCTGGGGAGGAGGGTAAGGCGATGCTTGTGGCTCCAACAAACCCATGCCACCACTACCACCACCACCACCTGTACCACAACTTCCTCCACCACCTTTCTTCTCTCCTAAATCAATCAGAAAATTCTCAGCACTGAACATTTCATCCTGAGCCATTATGGATGGGTCAGGTTCAAATGGCACATTGTAGGTCTTGGCAATCTCCATCATGTAACGTTCTACAAGAATCTTTGGCGGAGCCTCCACTCCTAACTTATGCATGACTTTTTCACTGACGTTATTAAGTTCATTTGTTCGGCATGCTTGAGCAAATTCTTTGCCATACTTTGCACTGAACTGGTCAGACACATGTTTTAGTTCTTGTACGTCAGCCTGAAGACGGGGTGTGGCCCAAATTATACTCGCAATGGATTCTTCGAGCCCCGGATCCAATTCTCTGTGAAGAGAAATAAATATAATATAAGTGAAAAGGATTTGTCATTTTTCTCAGCAAATATTAACAAATATTTGTCTTATTCAGTCAAATGAAACACCAACGTAAAGCTAAATAAATTTCAGTGTGTCTAATTCTTGCTTAAGGACAAAGATTTAGAAGAAATGTCGTAAATTTTCATTAAAAAATATGACATCTCATGAAATGACAGCACGCTTCATAAAGTAAGATTGTAACCCTCGCACCCAATCTTTCCCAGGGTGCATTGCGGTCCCTACAATTTCACCTCTGTAAAAGGCACATAGAAATTTCAAGATTACTGAAAATGTATTTTGGACACATACCAATTTCTTTAATACATATTGTAAGTTTCCTTTTGTATCCTTTTAATGAAAATGACTGTCAGTTCTGACATAATATAATTTTATCATATAATATGATAATTATCAAACCAAACAATAATAATTTTTTTGTGAATACACTGGATTTACTTGTAAGTAAATAGTCATGATTTGCATACGACGTCCGCTGTTTCAAAAACAATCACTGTGACATCTAGTCCGCTAAACCTGCCCATATTATCAGGCTTTTTAAATTTAATTTTTTTTTTGCCTAATATATAGTCAGCTCGCGGTACCTCTTAAAAATGTGAAATCGTAAGCCAGATTTGGCCTATGCTACGTCAGCGGCATATTTCTAATATATCGTCCATGCAATGCTGTGAAAACGTACACATATACCTATATATTGGGATCCTATGTACTCTACTGCCCCCATGTTACATCCTATTCATGAAATTAAACAACTCTGCACAATGAAATACTTCCGAGACCCTTCTATTTCACACATTTGTAATGGCTGCCGTATACACATTTAGTAGAGCAAACGGCAGCCAATCAACTTCGCTTCTGGTTTTATTTTTAAAAAACCATGTGTAGTTGAAAGATAAACACAATTCTACCGTGTATATGCTTCATGTATATGCAACGTGAATATCGGGAAAGTGATCAGTACCAGCAATAGTCGAGTTCAATTTGAATATTTGACAACATGTCGGTATGTCGACCATAATTTCACTATAAAAAGTCTAACTGGCTAGCATTTTGTTTATCTTTCAACTACACGTGGTTTTTAAAAAATAAAACCGGAAGCGAAGTTGATTGGCTGCCGTTTGCTCTACTAAATGTGTATACGGCGGCCATTACAAATGTGTGAAATAGAAGGGTCATGTAATCATGTAATTAAAACACCAATTTAAGTCCTTTTGACTTCTGGAGGAGTATCCTTGTATGTGATCAAATAATCGATCAGGTAGCACTATAACAAGTAGGAGAGAATTTGGAGGGTTCATTGTGCCAGTGCTGGTTAAGACGCGATTTAAAGGAGTTCACAGACTTTGCAGACACTATGTTTTCTGGCAAACTGTTCCATATATCTACAATTCTGCTGTTAAACCGATGTTTGGTTACTTCTAGTCTGGATACTGGCTTCAAGATCTTTTTAGAGTGACCTCTTGTGAAGGTGATGGAAGACATTATAAACAATTTATCTTTGTCGACTTTATCAATGTTGTTGATAATCTTGAACATTTGTATGAGATCGCAACGTTTTCTCCTATACTCAAGGCTTGGTAGTCCTAAGGATCTTAGACGCTGTTCGTAGGATAAGTTGGTTAATCCATTTAATCTTTTGGTAGCTCTCCTCTGGACATTCTCGATCACAATTTTATCCTTAAGTAACATAGGGTTCCAGATGCAGGATGCATATTCCGTATTAGGCCGAACCAGGGACTTGTACAAGTTAAGGAACATTGTTGTATCGATGTAGGTAAAGGTTTTGAAGATCAGACCAGTTAATCTGTTAGCTTTTGAAACAGAGTTGGAGGCATATGCATGCTCACTAAATTTCATTTTGCTATCAAAAGTTACGCCAAGATCTTTTTCGGATTTAGTTTTGGTAATTTCACTCTTTTGACCTTCATTTTCGATGTTATATTTGTTAAATGTTGTCCTTGGAGTTACCAAGGGTCTCGGAAGTATTTCATTGTGCAGAGTTGTTTAATTTCATGAATGGGATATGTAACATGGGGGCAGTAGAGTACATAGGATCCTAATATACAGGTATGTGTACGTTTTCCCGGCATTGCATGGACGATATATTAGAAATATGCCGCTGACGTAGCGTAGGCCAAATCTGGCCTACGATTTCACATTTTTAAGAGGTACCGCGAGCCGACTATATATTAGGCAAAAAAATGAAAATAACAAGAGATCCCAGAGGGATCTTGGCATCTTGGCTACCACCATAGAATGATCTATGCCTGACAATGGAAAGAAGGATCTTTTCCCTGCTTTTCAAACTTTTTCAAATATACAACATATGACATTTAAGACAGATCACTTTATTCCTTTCTGAGAATCAGCGATGAATTCCAAGATGGCCACAAGTTGGCCATCTTGTTCACCGATCGGTCCCAAAATGTTTTATGCACAATTAGGGTCTTAGGGGAATCTACATATGAAATTTGAGAAACATTCCTTTAGCACTTTCTGAGAAATAGTGGTAACAAACTTTAACTATCAAAATCCAAGATGGCCGCTGGTCGGCCATCTTGTTGACTGATCAGTCCCAAAATGAAATATGCACAACTAGGGTCCCAGGGGAATCTACATATGAAATTTGAGAAAGATCCCTTCAGTTCTTTCTGAGTAATAGTGGTAACAAGCTTTAACTATCGAAATCCAAGATGGCCGCCGGTCAGCCATCTTGTTGACCGATCGGTCTCAAAATGTACTATGCACAACTTCGGTCCTAGGGGAACCTACATATGAAATTTGATAAAGATCCCTTCAGCACTTTCTGAGAAATTGCGGTAACAAGAATTGTTAACGGACAGACGGACGGACGGAAGGACGGACGGACAACGGACCATGGACGAAAGGCGATTTGAATAGCCCACCATCTGATGATGGTGGGCTTAAAAAGCCTAATAATATAGGTAGGTTTAGCGGACTATGTGACATCATATATGCAAGGAGCGCAATGTATTAAACAATCGTCATAGCATAATATTCTGTGACCCGAGGTCAACAGACGGCCAGTTTGTGTGCCGTTAACATATATAGGTGAATGCGGGACCGCATTCCGCAATGAACCCTGGGTGAGACTGGCTCACACCATCATGTTACATCAAATATCATGGTCAGTGCCCAAAGACACAAGCGCTTGCAACATATTCGTCCAATTTAACCCCAAATGACTTATCCTTCTCATGTACATTTGTACGTCCTGGAAGTCATCAAAGATTACAACGCTATAGCATATACTCTCCAGCAATTTCCAACTTTACTACATTGTAAACAAAACTTAACCCGGAATCAATTTCCTGAAAATGAAAGTAGAAATTATTTATAAATAGGTTCGTGAATGAATGCATACTTTTGTGTTTGTATTAATCCAAATCTGGCGAGCAGAAGGTCACAATACATCTCCAGTAGTTCCATGGCTTCCACTAGATAATCCTCTCGGATGATATGTTCCACTCGAATCCTTGCCCGATCATCCTTAGCAGCCGAAATGTAATCTGCTATTTCTTTTCTGGCTTTGGTCGCAAGTTCTGTTTTCTTCTTTTCCAATAATTTCAATCGATTGATCGTCAATCGAAGATTGGTTTTCAGCTTACTATAATTTGTACCGCTACTGAACATGGTTGATATCACAGCAAATGTCAATTCGATGTGGAAATATTCTTTTATAAATTAGCAGCGAGTCATCAAACGATGGAGTCACAGGACTATGAGCGAATTCCTATTTGTTTGGGTGTTGACGTCATACACTTCCTACTGTATCGGAAAGTAGATAGCGTTGGCTGCTGATTGGTTGTTAATATGAATCATACTTTATCGCCCGCGAAATTCAAACGCCAAACTTGCGGGTGCTGAATTTGCACGAGTTGTCTCGCTTACCGCTCTGGGACCAAAATAAATAATGCATTGAAGCTAAATTACCACTATTTTAACAAAAAACTAGCCGACGAATTAGTATTTTTTTTCAGCTACAAAAGTTTCTGACTTTATTTTAATTCATGATAAAAAAACACGTATAATTAATTTCTAAAAAAAAATCCAGTTTTCAAAGCCCTAGTTGTGCTTATTGCATTTTGGGATTGATTAGTCAGCAAGATGGCGGTCATCTTGGATTTTGATAGTTAAAGATTGTTACCGCTAATTCTCAGAAGGTACTGAAGGGATCTCTCTCTAATTATACATGTAGGTTCCCCTAGGGCCCTAGTTGATCATATTGCATTTTGGGAATGATAAGTCAACAAGATGGCCACCAGGCAGCCATCTTGGATTTTTTATAGTTAAAGTTTGTTACCGTTATTTCTCAGAAAGCGCTGAAGGGATATCTCTCAAATTTCACATGTAGGTTTCCCCAGGGCCCTTGTTGTGCATATTGCATTTTGGGACCGATCTATCAGCAAGATGGACGTCAGGCCGCCATCTTGGATTTTGACAATTTAACTTTTTAGCATTTGCTAAAAAGTTACGATGGCTATTTTGTCTTGATATTTATATAAGTTACCAACAGGAAACTAATTGAAACCGATTGAATTTCAAATATAGAAGGAAAATTGAAAGGTCACACACGGATAAAAGCATTTGTATTAATACACTATGATACATAAACAAGAACTGTGGACAAACGTTACACAGCTGTCGCCAATTTTCAAAAACCATTTATTTTTTCGACCAGAAGTTTAAACGATTTTTATAGACTTTTAAAGGTTAAATGGTAAATAAAAAAACGAGGGCGAGTTAATTCCCAACTGCCACAATTTACCTCATAAATAAACCCTAGCTTAGTCCTCGCATAGCAATGACAATAATATGTTATTTCTCTCCATCTCAACACTCTGTCTTTGGTCTATATAGTGAGTCATTGATGTTCAGTCACTGTGTAGGAGCTTGTACGTTCAGAAAACCTAGCAGGATTCATGTAATTTGGCTTTATGTGATTAACGTAGCTGTAAAATAATGAGAGATGTCAATAAGGCATCAATAGCAATGGTCACAAAGTATACACAAATACAATACATAGGGCCACATTAGGACGGATGTCAAGGAGACACCAATACATAGGGCCACATATAAACAGATATCAATGCGACACCAATACACAGGCCCACAAAGGGACGAATGTCAAGGAGACACCAATACAAAGGACCAAATAGGGACGATTGCCAAGGAGACACCAATACAAAGGACCACACAGGGACGATTGTCAAGGAGACACCGATACATAGGACCACATAGGGACGAATGTCAAGGAGACACCAATACAAAGGACCACATAGGAACGAATGTCAAGGAGACACCAACACAAAGGACCATTGTCAAAGAGACACCAATACAAAGGACCACATAAGGACGGATGTCAAGGATACACAAATACAAAGGACGAATGCCAAGGAGACACCAATACAAAGGACCACATAAGGACGATGTCAAGGAGACACCATACAACGGATGATGTCAAGGAGACACCAATACAAAGGACCACATAGGAACGAATGTCAAGGAGACACAATACAAAGGACGGATGTCAAGGAGACACCAATACAAAGGACCACATAGGAGGAATGTCAAGGAGACACCAATACAAAGGACCACAGAGTGAGGAACATTGACACATAAGGATGTAAGGAGACACCAATACAAAGGACCACATAGGGACGATTGTCAAGGAGACACCAATACAAAGGACCACATAGGACGGATGTCAAGGAGACACCAATACAAAGGACCACATAAGGACGATTGTCAAGGAGACACCAATACAAAGGACCACATAGGGACGTTGTCAAGGAGACACCAATACAAAGGACCACATAAGGACGGATGTCAAGGAGACACCAATACAAAGGACCACATAGGACGATTGTCAAGGAGACACCAATACAAAGGACCACATAGGACGATTGTCAAGGAGACACCAATACAAAGGACCACATAAGGACGATGTCAAGGATACAACCAATACAAAGGACCACATAGGGACGATTGCCAAGGAGACACCAATACAAAGGACCACATAGGGACGATTGTCAAGGAGACACCAATACAAAGGACCACATAAGGACGGATGTCAAGGAGACACCAATACAAAGGACCACATATGGACGATTGTCAAGGAGACACCAATACAAAGGACCACATAGGGACGATTGTCAAGGAGACACCAATACAAAGGACCACATAAGGACGATTGTCAAGGAGACACCAATACAAAGGACCACATAAGGACGATTGTCAAGGAGACACCAATACAAAGGACCACATAAGGACGATTGTCAAGGAGACACCAATACAAAGGACCACATAAGGACGATTGTCAAGGAGACACACCAATACAAAGGACCACATAAGGACGATTGTCAAGGAGACACCAATACAAAGGACCACATAAGGACGATTGTCAAGGAGACACCAATACAAAGGACCACATAGGACGATTGTCAAGGAGACACCAATACAAAGGACCACATAAGGACGATTGTCAAGGAGACACCAATACAAAGGACCACATAAGGACGATTGTCAAGGAGACACCAATACAAAGGACCACATAAGGACGATTGTCAAGGAGACACCAATACAAAGGACCACATAAGGACAGATGTCAAGGAGACACCAATACAAAGGACCACATAAGGACGATTGTCAAGGAGACACCAATACAAAGGACCACATAAGGACGATTGTCAAGGAGACACCAATACAAAGGACCACATAAGGACGATTGTCAAGGAGACACCAATACAAAGGACCACATAAGGACGATTGTCAAGGGAGACCACCAATACAAAGGACCACAACAAGGACGATTGTCAAGGAGACACCAATACAAAGGACCACATAAGGACGATTGTCAAGGAGACACCAATACAAAGGACCACATAAGGACGATTGTCAAGGAGACACCAATACAAAGGACCACATAAGGACGATTGTCAAGGAGACACCAATACAAAGGACCACATAAGGACGATTGTCAAGGAGACACCAATACAAAGGACCACATATGGACGATGTCAAGGAGACACCAATACAAAGGACCACATAAGGACGATTGTCAAGGAGACACCAATACAAAGGACCACATAAGGACGATTGTCAAGGACACCAATACAAAGGACCACATAAGGACGATTGTCAAGGAGACACCAATACAAAGGACCACATAAGGACGATTGTCAAGGAGACACCAATACAAAGGACCACATAAGGACGATTGTCAAGGAGACACCAATACAAAGGACCACATAAGGACGATTGTCAAGGAGACACCAATACAAAGGACCACATAAGGACGATTGTCAAGGAGACACCAATACAAAGGACCACATAAGGACGATTGTCAAGGAGACACCAATACAAAGGACCACATAGGACGATTGTCAAGGAGACACCAATACAAAGGACCACATAAGGACGATTGTCAAGGAGACACCAATACAAAGGACCACATATGAACGATTGTCAAGGAGACACCAATACAAAGGACCACATAAGGACGATTGTCAAGGAGACACCAATACAAAGGACCACATAAGGACGATTGTCAAGGAGACACCAATACAAAGGACCACATAAGGACGATTGTCAAGGAGACACCAATACAAAGGACCACATAAGGACGATTGTCAAGGAGACACCAATACAAAGGACCACATAAGGACGATTGTCAAGGAGACACCAATACAAAGGACCACATAAGGACGGATGTCAAGGAGACACCAATACAAAGGACCACATAAGGACGATTGTCAAGGAGACACCAATACAAAGGACCACATAAGGACGATTGTCAAGGAGACACCAATACAAAGGACCACATAAGGACGAATGTCAAGGAGACACCAATACAAAGGACCACATAAGGACGGATGTCAAGGAGACACCAATACAAAGGACCACATAAGGACGATTGTCAAGGAGACACCAATACAAAGGACCACATAGGGACGATTGTCAAGGAGACACCAATACAAAGGACCACATAAGGACGATTGTCAAGGAGACACCAATACAAAGGACCACATAAGGACGATTGTCAAGGAGACACCAATACAAAGGACCACATAAGGACGAATGTCAAGGAGACACCAATACAAAGGACCACATATGGACGATTGTCAAGGAGACACCAATACAAAGGACCACATATGGACGATTGTCAAGGAGACACCAATACAAAGGACCACATAATGCAAGGAGACGCAATTGTCAAGGAGACACCAATACAAAGGACCACATATGGACGATTGTCAAGGAGACACCAATACAAAGGACCACATATGGACGATTGTCAAGGAGACACCAATACAAAGGACCACATAAGGACGGATGTCAAGGAGACACCAATACAAAGGACCACATAAGGACGATTGTCAAGGAGACACCAATACAAAGGACCACATATGGACGATTGTCAAGGAGACACCAATACAAAGGACCACATAAGGACGATTGTCAAGGAGACACCAATACAAAGGACCACATAAGGACGATTGTCAAGGAGACACCAATACAAAGGACCACATAGGAACGATTGTCAAGGAGACACCAATACAAAGGACCACATAAGGACGATTGTCAAGGAGACACCAATACAAAGGACCACATAAGGACGAATTGTCAAGGAGACACCAATACAAAGGACAATAAGGGAGGACCACAATTTGGACGATTGTCAAGGAGACACCAATACAAAGGACCACATAAGGACGATTGTCAAGGAGACACCAATACAAAGGACCACATAAGGACGATTGTCAAGGAGACACCAATACAAAGGACCACATAAGGACGGATGTCAAGGAGACACCAATACAATGGACCACATAAGGACGGATGTCAAGGAGACACCAATACAAAGGACCACATAGGACGATTGTCAAGGAGACACCAATACAAAGGACCACAAAGGACGATTGTCAAGGAGACACCAATACAAAGGACCACATAGGACGATTGTCAAGGAGACACCAATACAAAGGACCACATAGGACGATTGTCAAGGAGACACCAATACAAAGGACCACATAAGGACGATGTCAAGGAGACACCAATACAAGGACCACATACAGGACGATGTCAAGGAGACACCAATACAAAGGACCACATAAGGACGGATGTAAAGGAGACACCAATACAAAGGACCACATAAGGACGATTGTCAAGGAGACACCAATACAAAGGACCACATAGGGACGAATGTCAAGGAGACACCAATACAAAGGACCACATAAGGACGATTGTCAAGGAGACACCAATAACAAAGGACCACATAAGGACGATGTCAAGGAGACACCAATACAAAGGACCACATAAGGACGATTGTCAAGGAGACACCAATACAAAGGACCACATAAGGACGATTGTCAAGGAGACACCAATACAAAGGACCACATAAGGACGGATGTCAAGGAGACACCAATACAAAGGACCACATAAGGACGGATGTCAAGGAGACACCAATACAACGGACCACATATGGACGATTATCAAGGAGACACCAATACAAAGGACCACATAAGGACGATTGTCAAGGAGACACCAATACAAAGGACCACATAGGGACGATTGTCAAGGAGACACCAATACAAAGGACCACATAAGGACGATTGTCAAGGAGACACCAATACAAAGGACCACTTAAGGACGGATGTAAAGGAGACACCAATACAAAGGACCACATAAGGACGGATGTCAAGGATACACAAATACAAAGGACCACATAAGGACGAATGTCAAGGAGACACCAATACAAAGGACCACATAAGGACGATTGTCAAGGAGACACCAATACAAAGGACCACATAGGACGATGTCAAGGAGACACCAATACAAAGGACCACATAAGGACGATTGTCAAGGAGACACCAATACAAAGGACCACATAAGGACGATGTCAAGGAGACACCAATACAAAGGACCACATAAGGACGATGTCAAGGAGACACCAATACAAAGGACCACATAAGGACGGATGTCAAGGAGACACCAATACAAAGGACCACATAAGGACGAATGTCAAGGAGACACCAATACAAAGGACCACATAAGGACGATTGTCAAGGAGACACCAATACAAAGGACCACATAAGGACGGATGTCAAGGAGACACCAATACAAAGGACCACATATGGACGATTGTCAAGGAGACACCAATACAAAGGACCACATAAGGACGATGTCAAGGAGACACCAATACAAAGGACCACATAAGGACGATTGTCAAGGAGACACCAATACAAAGGACCACATAAGGACGGATGTCAAGGAGACACCAATACAAAGGACCACATAAGGACGAATGTCAAGGAGACACCAATACAAAGGACCACATAAGGACGATTGTCAAGGAGACACCAATACAAAGGACCACATAAGGACGGATGTCAAGGAGACACCAATACAAAGGACCACATAAGGACGATTGTCAAGGAGACACCAATACAAAGGACCACATAAGGACGGATGTCAAGGAGACACCAATACAATGGACCACATAAGGACGGATGTCAAGGAGACACCAATACATTGGACCACATATGGACGATTCAAGTCAAGGAGACACCAATACAAAGGACCACATAAGGACGATGTCAAGGAGACACCAATACAAAGGACCACATAAGGACGATGTCAAGGAGACACCAATACAAAGGACCACATAAGGACGATTGTCAAGGAGACACCAATACAAAGGACCACATAAGGACGATGTCAAGGAGACACCAATACAAAGGACCACATAAGGACGATGTCAAGGAGACACCAATACAAAGGACCACATAAGGACGATTGTCAAGGAGACACCAATACAAAGGACCACATAAGGACGATGTCAAGGAGACACCAATACAAAGGACCACATAAGGACGATGTCAAGGAGACACCAATACAAAGGACCACATAAGGACGATGTCAAGGAGACACCAATACAAAGGACCACATAAGGACGAATGTCAAGGAGACACAATACAAGGACCACATAAGGATTGTCAAGGAGACACAATACAAAGGACCACATAAGGACGAATGTCAAGGAGACACCAATACAAAGGACCACATAAGGACGATTGTCAAGGAGACACCAATACAAAGGACCACATAAGGACGATTGTCAAGGAGACACCAATACAAAGGACCACATAAGGACGATGTCAAGGAGACACCAATACAAAGGACCACATAAGGACGAATGTCAAGGAGACACCAATACAAAGGACCACATAAGGACGATTGTCAAGGAGACACCAATACAAAGGACCACATAAGGACGATTGTCAAGGAGACACCAATACAAAGGACCACATAAGGACGATTGTCAAGGAGACACCAATACAAAGGACCACATAAGGACGATTGTCAAGGAGACACCAATACAAAGGACCACATAAGGACGATTGTCAAGGAGACACCAATACAAAGGACCACATAAGGACGGATGTCAAGGAGACACCAATACAAAGGACCACATAAGGACGATTGTCAAGGAGACACCAATACAAAGGACCACATAAGGACGGATGTCAAGGAGACACCAATACAAAGGACCACATAAGGACGAATGTCAAGGAGACACCAATACAAAGGACCACATAAGGACGAATGTCAAGGAGACACCAATACAAAGGACCACATAAGGACGATTGTCAAGGAGACACCAATACAAAGGACCACATAAGGACGGATGTCAAGGAGACACCAATACAAAGGACCACATAAGGACGGATGTCAAGGAGACACCAATACAATGGACCACATATGGACGAATGTCAAGGAGACACCAATACGTATAGTGTCACCACATAAGGACGGATGTCAAGGAGACACCAATACAAAGGACCACATAAGGACGGATGTCAAGGAGACACCAATACAAAGGACCACATAAGGACGAATGTCAAGGAGACACCAATACAAAGGACCACATAAGGACGAATGTCAAGGAGACACCAATACAAAGGACCACATAAGGACGAATGTCAAGGAGACACAAATACAAAGGACCACATAAGGACGCATGTAAAGGAGACACAAATACAAAGGACCACATAAGGACGAATGTCAAGGAGACACCAATACAAAGGACCACATAAGGACGGATGTCAAGGAGACACCAATACAAAGGACCACATAAGGACGAATGTCAAGGAGACACCAATACAAAGGACCACATAAGGACGTCAAGGAGACACCAATACAATGGACACCACATATGGACGAATGTCAAGGAGACACCAATACAAAGGACCACATAAGGACGAATGTCAAGGAGACACCAATACAAAGGACCACATAAGGACGAATGTCAAGGAGACACCAATACAAAGGACCACATAAGGACGAATGTCAAGGAGACACAAATACAAAGGACCACATAAGGACGAATGTCAAGGAGACACCAATACAAAGGACCACATAAGGACGAATGTCAAGGAGACACAAATACGTATAGTGTCAAACATAAGGGCGAATGTCAAGGAGACACAAATACGTATAGTGTCAAACATAAGGGCGAATGTCAAGGAGACACAAATACGTATAGTGTCAAACATAAGGGCGGATGTCAAGGAGACACAAATGCGTATAGTGTCAAACATAAGGGCGAATGTCAAGGAGACACAAATACGTATAGTGTCAAACATAAGGGCATATGGTTCTCAAAGATACAAAACAGTCAGGATGAACATAGATATCAGTGAAAACCAATGAAACACCAATGTAATATGAAAATGTACCATGCACACATTTGTTGCTCTTAAATTGTGAGAAAGTTTTACTGCATTAACACATGGCAAAAATTGAAATTTGATATTAAAGTAGTTTTGAAATGAGATCAGATATAATCTTAATGTGTTAGATTTGAAACTTTTTTTTATCAGCACGTTAATCAAAATCTATAGATAGAGAAATGCATTAGTTTTATATACACATTATATGGTACTGTATCCTAGATAAGGACAACTTGACCGAGTTAGTTTTAAGTATTTGTGGATGTCGGTATAAGTACTAGTGGCAGCTTCAACATGGCGTGCCATAGACAATTTCAACTGTCGCGTATTTATCTGCTGTGTCAGTGTTTCTAAGTCGTTTTTGATGGTAGTTTTATTAATATTAGAGAAGATAAAAACAAATTTTTCAACTGAAGATTTTTCCAACAAGTTGTGTTGCATTATTAACCGTTCATAGTCAAATAGTAACCGACAGAAAAGTCTGGGGTAAGCATGCTAGCTGACGCGTGTACCAGGTTGGGTTTACACCATGTTCACCCAAATAGTATGACAAAGGGAAAACTGACGAAGATCAGATGATTCTGCTACCAGGAAATGAACGCTGGGGTATATTATGATATATATTATCAATCAAATGATAAGGATTTATCAATATATCATTCAAGTATATTTGACGCAGCTAAACAGGGATGACCATATTTTGATACAATAATACTTGACCATGGAGACACCGAGACGTTGTCGTGATTTCCCCCTCGGGTTACAGTTAAGTGTGAAATATACCAGTATATACGTTAGATATCGGATGTAGTTAATTTTAGACGAGTGGTGTGAGGATGACGGTAGTAGGTCATCCCAAAGTATCTCAGATGAAATTAAAAATTGAAATGTCACTTTAGTTGAACTCTCATAAAATTTCACTCGCGTGCCTATCGAAAGGATCTACGTTTATTTCCGGTGAAGCTGTGGACGTTTAACGGAGATCCTGACTTATATAAGTACATACAGTGAAGTATTGTTAACACTTCGGCGAAAACTAAAAAAAATCTATGTCATCAATATATTAAGGTTTCTTGGAAAGACAAACTCTCTAATCTCGTACGAACGGTTTTATGCGTCATTGCATTGCACATTGTGTTTGAGAGGCAAGTATTAAGTCTTATGTCATAGTAATATGAGATTCTTTCTGCAGAATCCCTTTGTAAGCAATGGTCATTAAACCGTTTTCATATATATATTTTAAGCTTTGCAAGTTGAGTGTAAGGCGTCCCTCTGTAGTAAGCATGTAAGTCAAATATGTCAATGTTCAGTACACGGAGCCTTTTGTGAAACACATTGCGTTAGTGTATACGTTTAAACATTGTGACATCTAGAGTGACGTATATACATATTGTGTGAAGATTTAATTTCATCCTTCATTGATCAATTTGGGTATGCATCAGGGCGTTGTGTTATCACCCCCGCTGTTTTGTTAACTTGTCGTGGGTCATGTTGCCATTTTTATCTGACGCAATTCAGTTCTATACAACATACATCAATCACAGAAATGGTTGAACGGGCCTTTTTTATTTTATGAATTACCACTACAAAAGTGTACGAGAACATTTTATCAGAATGTGTCATGCGCCAATTTAAACAGTTAATAATTATATATATGTCTTTCTGTCCTGACTCTAATGTATGGCATTGCTCAGTCTTCTGGTTATCATCGATACCAAACAAATATAACTTTCACTGCTAGTATGATGCATGCCAGACTCATAAAGAAAGGGGAAGCTTGCCGCTTATGTCACTGAAAATTAAAAAGTCAGCGTAACCAATGCGTGTTGTAAGTCATACGCATTAGATAAGGTACAGACATGCATGAGATTTAGTTATCTCAAAAATCTTAACTCGCTTTCTATATTTCAAGCATCAGCGGTTTGCCACATAGAAAAACATATACGCTGTACATGTAGTATCTATCTTTTTACTGTACCATGACTAGCTATCGATTTTACCGTCCCATTACACCAGTGCTTACATTATCGGCACGTTGCCAGTAGTTGTGTCATCAAACTTATACTATACTAAGTTTTCGGAATTATCGTTATCGAAATAATTGTAAGTTTGAAAACTTATTTCCTAATGGACGCTTCCGTACGTGGGATGAGAAGGTTTCATAGAAATGACACTTGCAATTGTTTTGCATGTTGTCAGCATATATGAAGGCCAATGCTATATGTATGTGAGAAAAATGAAATATAGAATGAAATGACTTCAGTTACTTAAAAATCTGACTTATGATTTTGACTTAGATTTCAGTTGTCTCTTTTTGTTTCGAGATTCAATCTGGGCCAGGTTTGGTAAAATCAAATCAATATGGACTGAACGCCTGGGCATCTTCTATAGATAATTGACTTAATACATATAATATTTGACGCAGTCTGATTGACGGGGTGGAATAACTAACACTAGTGATCACATCAAGTAGAAAAATATTGAAGGGCCCTAATGTTACAACGACAAAGCTATACTACTGACACCAACTATTAATGGAGAGCCAATGAATTCGGGGTTTGAATTACATATGACATATTATTGTCATATTTGAATCTATATTCTACCCACGCATTTTAACAATGCTATCAACGTAATGTTGATAATATATGTTTGTACTGGAGAGTTACGGCCGATGTATGTGAGGGGTATACACAACAGCAATACGGGAAATATGTGCTTAACAACAAAGGTTCGTGTGGAAAGTATCCAAAACAGGCGGGGAATTGTCGCTTATGTAACGTACAATCTGAATAATGCCGTATCATAATGCAACACGTTGTAACAAACTGCATCAAATTGCAGCGGTTATCACCAATAAATGGTGGGCACTTTGTGATTCATACCATTAAATTGATGTATAAATTTGTGGTAGACATGTCTGGAATACACAAATATCCCTCAGTATCACCCCCACACCTCGTGACTAAAGCCCAGGTTATGCCTCTTGTTTACATGTTTACCGTCTGTTTAGTAACAATTTTCATCTTTATTTTGTCTGTTTTCGATGTTGCGTCATTTTGCAGTGTCGTAAAGATGTGATATATTATATACACTGTACATAGTGGGACTACTCCTCGGCTGACACAGATACATACAAATTCTCTACAGTTGTTTACCTCGTAAAACTGATATAAAATCATTTCTGAACAAGATAAAGAAGATAAAATATGGAAAACGTGGACAATTTTGTTTCTATTAGCACTGAAGCTGACGACTATCATTTCTGATCCGTCTCAGATCATATTATTTTTGTGTAGTTGTACTAGTACCTTATCGCCATCGGAGGAGCTGTAAGTTATAGTAACTTATTCCCCGAGGACAACAAAAAAATGGCGAGGATGTAATGCATATTGTATATAAAGAATATAATGTTGTATGTCTTTTGAAAATTAATTATTTAATATTTAGTATTTTTTGCAATTAAAGATGTTCCGCCGCTGACAAATGATATTTTTTCACTATCAAAAACACGAGCAGACGATTTAGTATTTTTCTTCAGTTACAAAAGTTACTTACTTTACACCATTACCACCATTGAAAAGTTTGAGCTTCTAATTTTACTTCAAGTTAAAGTTACAAAAAATAATTAATTGCATCCCGAAAAAATTCCGTGGCACTATATCCTATATGGAATTAAGTACTGATTGCGCATGTACTAAGGGCAAAATAAATTATTTTATATTATTTTTGTGTTAATTAAACATATATATACACGATTAAACACCAATTATTGTTCAAGTGATTAATATCATTTATGCTCTGTCGGCGTTGGAGCATCTTTAAGGATGTACACCTCTTAGAAGTCAAAATTTTCTTGTATTAAACTTTTTTCTCATATTGATTTTGGGAAATAGGAGTTCATACCATACAAGAAAATGGAAGAAAAAACATATGTCGGTGTGCTTGTTTTTGAGCTATTGTCACTCAAAGATTTGGGGATTTTTGCCGTTTTGACCATATACACAAGAGTTTAAAGCCATAATTTCTTACTGAGATGTTTGATATGTATGGAAGTTTGAAGAATTTATTTTCCTGTAGTCTTCTTTAAAAATATACAAGTTTTACTTAATAAGACTCATATTTTTCTCAGAATAACAACATATGCTACCCCTACCCCTTAATTTTGAGCTACAAAATACACCATTTTCAGCCATTTTTGCCAAATTTAACCCTTTATAGAAACAGTTGTGGTATTAAACTTTTGTTAATATTTTGCATATCAATAGGGAATGGGTTGTTCTTCCTAAATTAGGCAGAAAAATGGGGGGTCAGTGTACTTACTTTTTTGCCTCATTTGAATATGTGTTATTTTTCAGTATTTTAGAGTAAACAATAAAAGTGCTCAAATTACCATTAAATGTAAAAATAAAGTGACAAAAGCGGATCACTTCACGCAATAATGCTCAATATTTTAATAACCACGAACCTAGTAAAGATTAACAGCAAAAATTAGCTCGATACAGCTAAAAATGCTGGTGCAGTGATGATTTAGTAAAAACAATTTCAGTAAAAATGGTTAAACTATGGCTTTACTCAAAGAGAAAAAAGACACAATTTCAAAATGGCCGCCAAATTGGCCATTTCTTAAAATCCCTGTATAAAAAAATCTACTGAAAATAGAAATGTAATTTTTTGACAAAATTTGCATCTGGCAACTTGCTACAGATATTGATAAAATATATTTGAAAATCTCATAACTTCTTTGATCTGTGTCGAAACGAGTCTTGAACGGGACTGAAACCTCAGAAGAATACATCCTTAATGTATCCAATAAACTTGCTAACATAAGGAATAAAAAAAATATTTGGGTAATAAAGCACACAGAAAAATAACATAGAATACATAGCGACTTGATCCTATTCCTGTCAGCTGTGTTATAAAGCATTGGTTGTCATACATCATATATCAAATTATAACCGTCTGCATATTATAATGATCAAGTATTCAATGTTCTCTATATGAAATGTTCCTTGTTCCATTAGAATTTATATGGACGGGGATCTGAAGTTGTATTCGACCTTCTTTGTTTGAGAAAACTTAATGGTGAACCATGACTTTGTACGTAATAGCTGTTTGAAAAGTTCGTAGTTGGTCTGTTAACTGGAGCTCTTGCTAAAACGATCGTCAGATTTGATTTGGATTATTTGGCTCCGATAACTTATACGACACAGGAAAAATACAAATATTGCGGAGAACGAAAATTGCGGGCAAATAAGTCGCGGGAACTCATGCATATTTAATCATATTTGATCATTTTAATAACATCACATCTATGTCTATTGATTCAACGACAAATGCCATGTTAAGGGGACGTACGTTTTTCTGATCCAGAATATAACTTGAAATCATTTTATCCTTGCATGAACGCAATGGAACAAACAATAATGTTTGTATCTATGGACTCCTGGGACGCCAGATAGCAAAACAACGTTTGTTTTTACGGAAAATTCCATTCTCGGTCGATAAAGCATCTATTTTGGCTTTAATGATATCTATACTGTATGCCTTTCCTAAATCGATTTTCAGTTTCCTTCCCATTCGAAATTTATCTATAAACACTTTTAAATGGGATCATATATTGTTTTTGGTGTACCGGGACGGAGGCAAAAGGTTAGCAAAATTAAATGTTGCTATGAAAAAATCCTGCGTTCAGCAACCAGAGACGGCGAAATGGAACAAATGTATTTTAATTCTATCGATTCAACAATACAATTCACATGGCAATTTAAGATGTTAGACAACGGGGAAATATCGTTAGTGGAACTGGCGGGAACGGAATACGAAATAGAATCAATATGGAGGGCGACCTGAATGCTCAGCATGTTGATCTTAGCCGGAGAAGATTTACGGAGTCTATCCGATGGTACTCGGTGGTTCCGGTATCGAACAGCTCTGGCGTCATAAGTCTCATATTTCGGTGCTGGTAAATAAACATGATGCTAGACCTTCTACGAAAACATATACGCAATGCAAATTTGTAGTTAGGATATAAAGGATATATCAAAAGCACTGTTCAGTATTTCTTGAGATCCAAAAGTATTTTTATGGTATATATAACTAAGGTCAAGGTTGTTCATTTGCGGTTTGAAGAACAAAAGTTTTTAGTACCATGAAGTATGGCATCATGGACACGGATCTTGCTGCCAGAATGTACTAAGATATTTATTATTGCGACAGTCATTACAGCGCCAGGTCTTTGTTGTGTGTTCCATAACACAGAACTGTACCACGACACACAACACACGATATCCCCCTTACCCCTTGATGTCTTTGTATCTCGCATCCCGATACATCCCAAAGTCCCTGGCCGGCGCCTGTTGATTTCATATGTATATAGTTGTGCTAGATGAGTACTTTGGCGGCTTTACCAAAATGATGAATGATAAAGTATCATCATGCGTATGATTGCTGCTGAGGGGTGAGACCTCGAAGTTCTGGAGTTATTGAAGGTCATGCCAGGACATCGGTCTTAGGTAATAAATACAAAAGCATGCTTCTGAAAGAGGCAAGCGGAGAAATGTTGCTTAGAGAATAAAAATAAAAATACCTGATTACACTCTTAATTTTTTTTGTTTTTTTTTTGTCTAGAAAACGAATATAACATTATAGTGACATATAATCTTCGATCATGTTCATTATTTCATACGGTATCGAAACAAAGGCAAAACGATGGAAAAGCAAACAAAATAAATACTTGAAAAGGTACAGCAATGTTGAACATTTATAAATATACACATTTTTCATCAACTGGTAAAATATAAAATGGGTGATTTAATATGTCAATATATATTAGTTCTTTTTTTAGTATCCGTGATGAATCTGTCTGTTGTAAACAAAGAATACGTCCATGTTTTCCACAACGCCCGTAACAAGTGGAGCTGTAATGAGTGATGAAGAGGTTCCAGTCTTTAACAAGGTCCTACAGGACGCGGAACAAAGCCAAACATCCGCGGCACACAGAGCGCGTGCATATCGCGTCGGGGATCTAGCGCTTCAGTAAGTATGTGATAACTATCGTAAGGGTGTCTAAGGCCGCTGACGTGTGGTATCTTATTATAGAACACGTCATTGTCTTCATTGCCATGATAAATATTGATATTTTATTACTATTTTCAGTACCAAATGGTTCGAACCAGTAGCTTGTACCTGCGACGTTTTCAAACATCTTCTCGGGGATACAACATTTAAGAATATATTCCTCTTTGTTCCTAATTCCATGTCAGACTCCTGACGGAAACATAATAGTCGGTAATATTAAAAAGAATGTGGCTGGCCTTTTGTCTCATAATTTTACGCCACCAAACGAGCCAGTGGCTGATAGATGTATATTAAGATATCAATTGTGATTCATCATTACCTCAACAGTTTGATTAATCTGTAAAATCAATGTGCAAGTAAGTATCCGATATTGGTTTTGAATTGTGGTTGTGACAGGATTCTTTGTCCAGCTGTCAGGACCTGAAGTATAGTGTGATATGTTACAAACAGTCTATGTCAGTCATAACATACTTAGGCACATTGAACTGAAGTAATCGAAATCTTCAAATAATCACTTTAATATTATTATGATATGATTTCATAATCCACAACGTTGGATTTTGCAATGATATACACGGTGTATAATAACTAATCACTAAACAACAATATTTCCACCAAATACCCAGGTATCATTAAACCTTCGCAGACAGGAGATGTCGAACGAGACGCTACCAAAAATATATAATTTATAGACGAAAGCATGTAAAACAGTAATATAATGCATGCAAATTCTGTCTATTATAACTAAATACACCTTTAAAAACTACAACCAATTATTCATGGCAATAACAATATTGCCAATAGCAACATACCATATTTGTCAATGATAACGAAATGGTTTCTTATGGCACCAGTTATATCACCAATGACTGTACATCGGAGGGCAATATTGTTATATTCATCTACTGGCTGCACCAGTACGACAATGACCACAACAATAGCTTCTAATAATATTGTATAATACAACAACAATATCAGTATTTATATACGACAACACCTGTATGACAACAGCAGCAATGAATCCGATACCTGTACCAAAACTGTCGATGGAAACGCAAACCTCAATTTTGACAGTGATCAGTGTAATTTCATATCTTATTACCGAAATAAAATTTCTGATCAATAATCGTTTTTTATTGGTTACGTCTGGACCCTAGTGTGATTATGTGTTCATAGATGACGTCACCGGAACTGTGAACAGATACTGACCGTATCTTTAGCGGTTGATAAAGTAGCTGATTTTATTTGTCTGCATGTGTCACATCTTGGGCTGCGGGGGCTGAAGGATTTCAGTGTTAAGTAATGGGTTTACCCAATGTATGACTCGTTTTACACGTTATAGTTTTATCCGCGTGCGGTAAAGAAAAAACGTAACAAATTACAGTTACATTTTACCATGAGACTCGATTACGTCTAAATCGCGCCGGTTCCAACATAGTTTGCATAATGCAGAAATGGATGCGACTTTGTTTTTTTTTGCCGTCTAGGATATAATAATAATATAGGTCATCCTGTAGGTTATGCCATAGATTACACTCAGTAATATTAGGGCGTATTACAAACCAAGACACCAACAGCAAATGCGTGTAAGAAAGAATATTAACTAGACACCGTCAACAGCCATGACCACAGAGAGATAGTTGTCTAGTCGTCAGGGGGACGTTAAATGCCGGAGTCAAGTAGAGATAAGTAAGAGAAAGAAAATAAAATAATAAAATAAAAATAGAAAAAATAAAAAAAACCCATGATATTGCGGTCATAATACAACGTAATTTTAAGAAGCTCCATCGATTGTTCATGTACAGAAAATGTCGATGTACACATTTTACCAGTATTAAAGTACATCTGTACAGAATGTGCCTTTTCGTTGTCGAAAATATTCCTTGCTGCGTTGGTTTCCGCGCTAGTAGTGCCTTTATTATATTTTCATTGAATGAAATCTGAATCAGACAATTATATTTGTCAGCTGGTAACCAAAATTAAGCTGCCTTTTTAAATCTGAGTAGTTATATGTGTGGGTATGCTCTGTCGCCCTATATCATACCCTGCTGACATGCAATTAGGGATCCTGGCGAGCACATCAACGAGTCAAATAGTTATTCATTCTTAAGACGGGTTAAATGTTAATCTAGAACTGCATTAAATTTAGTACGAGAGGGGTAAGAACTTGTTTGGGGTGTTGTTGTTCAAATTGAAGGGCACATATACATCATGAAATCAATCAATAGTAGGGGAATATCTTGTCACTTTTGGTGTTTTATCCTGACACTTATAAAGGACATCATTGAAAATATTTCATGAAACTAAATTGGAATAAGTTTTGATTGTATCCAGTAAACAACATTCACTACAATGGTACTCCATAGTGCCACTTTGATCCGAGGGATAAACGTTTGTGTTGTTATCGAACTGTCCACCAGTTTCCTTGTTATAATATATACCAGTATATATCCTTTATCATACTTCAATGTTAAAACAATCTTTTCCTCTTTCTTGATTAAAAAACGTCTCCCTGTTCTTGTTCTAGCTGTTCCTATCTTGTTATAGCTACACGCTTTCATAGTCTTTTATTTCTTCCTCATTTTCTCTGTAAATCGCATTTCTTTACCTATCTTCTATCAAAGTTGCTTGTTGCTTCATCTGCTCCTCGACACATTTATTGTTGTAGCTGTTCCAGCCTTGTTATTGCATAGTTACATGTTTTTACGCTCTAATTCATATGTTTCCCAAATATTTCACTTCCTTTTTTTTTTTATTTCTTTCAAATTTTTTATATACATTGCACTGTTTTCACCTCTGCTCTCTCAAAGTTGTTTGCCTCGGTTTCAACCGTTTCTCTAAATATTAAATGTTCTAAAAATAGGTCGTGTGTTATATTTAGAAAAGAGTTGCCGTGCTTATGTTATTGTAAACAACATTATCTAAGTTCAAAACACGTGCTGCACACAGCATAGGAAGGGTATAACAGTCGAGAGAACTTGAGCTACAATCAAACGTATGGTATAATTAAACGATCATTCGAAGGCTGTCTATTATTTATACTGCTGAGGTTTCTTCTGACGTGGGGTACAACACTGTTACAGTTACTAACAAGTTGGCACGATTCACTATTTTTCGGAGGAAAAAACACCTTTTACTTCATATCTATCTACCATGTGTATGTTATTATCATATGAATCTATACGTGGAATAAGATGCTGCGCTGATATTTATATTTCAGAAAAACAAAAACAATATTTCATAAAATACGAGTTAGGTCCTGTTATAAAACTGTACTGTGATATATAAAATAACCGCATTCATATTGACATGATTGCAGTTATGTCATGCGATAAATGATAAACAAAGTGACATTTTATCGCGAGTTATATCTTTATTTCATCATATAAAATTGAAATTTCGATAAGGATACATCTCGTGTGTTTACGCCCGTGTAAACATATCTCTCAATAATATCAACATGTGGAAACTTTCTAAAAAGTATATCAGTTACGCTAATGACATAAGTAGAAATATGCAGCGTCGCCCCATTTGTTCTCTATAGACACATTTCTTTGCTATGTGTTTGGCGTCCGAATCTAACGCTGTCACACCCAAAGATTGGCCTGATACTTTCGCCCACTCGTGTCTATAAACAAGCAGGTATATATGGCTTGTTATCAAACTTAAGGAGAGGTATGCAGTGTGTACAGCAGACACGATACGATAGATACAAATTCGTTTAGAAGCTGTGGGATCTCCATGTCGAACACTGACAGAAAATACATATGGTGTTCGTATAGCGGCCCATATCAGTGGCCTTTCACCAAGACAATAGTTTTCTGCCAATGCTGGTTTAATTGAAGATATGTCCTTGTTCCCAAATTCTAATTTACGCTTGACGTCTCGACTAATTTTGACGTATTTCTGGTTTTGTCTTCTTGTGACGGCACACTTTAAGTTTTGATAGTATCTAATGGTTTATATTAGACGTGTTCAGTGTCACGTGACAGTATCTTCCGTGATATACATTGTATTACTAATAAATGGTACAAGAAAACATAACACGATCATACCACAGTCCCCAAGCACGCATGCACTCACTACACACACCATATCACAAGTAGGGTGTATTACTGAGTAACTGGATTGAAGAAAATGATACCAGAACATGTACTCGCCTCCTTTTTCGTCATTCCATAGTACCAGGTATTATTCTTCAGACGAAAAAATGCAGATTAACATACTTGCTTTATCAAAACACCCATTGCATATAATTACCATCGGTTATTTTGAATTTCGAAACATGCTTTACCACCTCTGTGCTGATCCCTACGAGTTTAAATCGTGATGTGCGTGGCGCACTTTCCATAGTTTATTTCGCCCACAAGACAACACGCTAACATTACGTGCTAGTAACAATCAGGAAATCTGTGTGTTCTGTCTTCTTTGAATCTGTTACGTGTATACCAAATGGTTTGATCGTCTGGATGAATTGTTTTTTCAGACTTCGTGTTGAAGGTTTCCGTTCGTCTGCCGCATCTGTTGAACATGTTACCATACTGTTTGTTCGCCCGAGCGTTTTTGACAATAGGGCAATACTGCTGATGTAGAACGATGAAAGATACGGCTAAAGACTTGCACAACATTTTCATCTTGGGAGGTTTCACTCTCAAGTCATTCTTATGTCTTTCTTATATACAAACAAACTGTGTATTGAATATAGTGCAACCATGATCGAAGATTTGTCCTACCTTTGTTGTATCTATTGACAACAATGGCCTAACGACCGACTGACGTAGAGCTATATGTGAACAATGTAATAACTTTGACAACGTGTTTTATTTTTGAATGTTCTTATATGTACGTGTCTGATCAAATAAAAACATATTCAGATTACTTTGAATGACTGACTTTGGTCTTCTGATTTCTTACGTCTTGACTTAAATGCGCACTTAGTAACACTTGCATTTATTGGCTGGAAGTGACTTGTTTTGACCAACATCATTATACGATTATACATGTATGTGTTCAGTTTTATTAAAAAATATAGTGACATTGAGAAAACAAGACAAGCCAAACATTATAACATGAAGAATTCATTTCATATGTGATGTTTTGTGACTTTATAGCCATAACATGCAGCTATATATGGCTTGTTATCAGAAGGAGAGGTATGCAGTATGTATAGCAGACACGATACGATAGATACAAATTTGTTTAGAAGCTGTGTGATCTCCATGTCGAACACTAACAGAAAATGCATGTGGTGTTCGCATAGCAGCCTATATCAGTGGCCCTTCACCAACTCGAGCATCTTCTGCCATTGTCTGTCTTCTGTGTCTTATTTGTGCTGTACTTTTAAACCAGTTACTTAACGGCTTTCTGGTTTCGCCTTTATTGGAGATCGTTCTGTTTTTTAAAAACATGACCTCATAATATATATTTATTAATACTTATTGGTTTTAATTAGGTGTTCTCAATGTGATATGGCCGGATGGATATCTTTAATGGCAGAACTCAATGAAATGAATCGGGAATTCCCACTATTTCACAACATAAATATACTGATCTCCAAAACACATATGCGCCCAGTCATTTAATGAATTTCGCCTTATAAAATCCGAATTAAGTATTTGAATATAAAGGTTCAGTCACTTTTCTCTATATATCTTACATTTAAACTATCAGAGACCGTGGCATGTAGATTTGGCCCTGCTCACTAAATTGTATTTCAGGATATCTATTATATCTAAGCCGTTACGTCGATTCTATTAACTTTGAATCGTTTCGCGGAACGAAAATGTATGTAGAGAATATATCAAAGTAACTAAATGTATGAAGATCCTAAAATGGCTGTTATGTGGTTTTTATGGGTATTTATTCCATAGCTGCCGCTGTGCAGCTCCTTTGGTCCTGATACTTCCATACTATAGCTAGCCACAAGACAACACAATAACATTACGTGCCAGTAACAATCATGAAACCTGTGTGTTCTGTCTTCTTTGAATCTGTGACGTGTATACCAAATGGTTTGATTGTCTTGATGAATTGGTATTTTTTCAGACTTCATGTTGAAAGTTTCGGTTCGTTTACCGCATCTGTTGAACATGTTATCATATTTGGTGTTAGCTCAAACGTTTTTGACAACAGGGCGACCCTTACCTTAATATGGGATGTTGATAGATAAAGGATGATACAGCGTTCTCACCTTGGGAGGTTTCACCCTCTTATTTCTTATTTACAAACAAAGCTATATTTTAGGCATAATTCTTCAGATCAAGAACGAGAATCGTTATGCATTTTTTCTATTTCCGTTAACTTACAGTGACCTATGGATTATGGATTTTATACAATGGCAGCAAGCTGAAATGACAATGTGTCTGTCACGTGAAGAACAACTGTAAGTGAGAGTAGTTACTAAAAATAAAATAATATTTCATCATGTGACTTGGTTTCGATGATCTCATAAGCAACACTTTAGCATGTTCACTCCTGTACGAGATCTCACTCCTGTACGAGATCTCACTCCTGTACGAGGTCAAATGAGATATTCAGAATATTTATCAGACATCTTAAAACTTCAGCAACTTGGGTTACGTTTTTCCTGTAATATACACCCACCAATGTGCATTTCACAATAGCTAAGAGTATATGTTATCACTACCATCAATTTGAAATGTTGTTTTCTGTAAAATTTATTACAAGTTTGTGAAAGCAAGACGCAGTACAAATGAAAACCTCAAATATCCATTTCACATTTCATGTCTTTTTTAGCTTTATTGCCATACCAAGCTGTGAATTCTTTATGATTCGCTGAACAAAACCGTGTAATAAAATGCAATATAATTTCAATTATATTAACCGGGACACCACAGTGCATTAACACTATCGGCTCTAGGAGTGGTCATTAGCGCGCGTGCTGACTAGCGCGTGGCGGGACTTTCCATGGAGTCGTCACTGTACAGGGAACACTTTGCTGGTAAAATGATCGATTCTCCACATCCATCGACCGCTCTCGCGGTAAAATGCATCTTGTCATATGTTGTATACAAACTAGGCATTTTGTATGCATTTGAATAGTCCAGAAGGGGGTATATGAGGCAATGTACTAAGCCCTGAAAAAGGGGCTGATATATATTGAACCAAGACTTGAAATGTGAATGTAAAGTAAAATTATGAAAAGGTCGCTTTCTATTATTGATAAAAGTATGCATGAAATATCTTTTTTATGAAAGTTTCAAATGGAATTGGCGTTTTTAATGTGACAAAATTAGGCAAAACTATTCTTTACTCCAGATTATATGGTGGAGAATATGACATTTGGACCGTTGGTCATTTGCTCGCCGAAAACGCTACACAATATTCTAATGACAAACAGCTATGGGTGGAAAGGTTTCTGAACTTTGTTGAACTCTCCTATCTCTGGAGGTTGATATCATGTATGCATGATTCATCACGACTGTGGTCACTATATATGCTGAAGCATCAGAATTATAGAAATGACATTAACAATATTGTCATATTGTCATCCCTGCCAATTTCCAATTAATGGTTTCATAGAGGAAAATAGTAAAGCAAAACGATAAAAACAAAAACAAAAACAAAAAACAATACATATATGCACAAATCTCCAATATGAAAGTCCTGTTCCATATATTATTCTCGGAATGTTAGAAAATGGAATGTTTTCCAAACTAGGAGAAGATGGAAAACCAAAAAGGAATTTTTATTGACGACATGTAAAATCTGGTAAAGATAAATGGAAAATGAAGCATGCATTATATTTTTTATGTTTTTTTTTCGTATTGATGATCCGGTATTGGAAGCTTTCACCTCTCTTTAAAGATAACATCTGATCCATATGATGTTCTGTAAAGGATTATAGTTTATACATATTGTTATTGTTAAGATATTATTTGCTGGTGTGAGAGCCCTTTTCCGAAGGGAAATATATTGTTATTTCCATGATTTATTGAATAAAATGTTTAGAAAAAGTACTCTTATCGGTGAACTTCACATTCTTTAAGCAATTATGTAGCCATTGTGTGAAATGTGTTTGTTTGATCATACTTCAAAAATTGCCATTAAAGTTATTTTGTGTAAAAATCACTTGCCTACTGCCCATTGCAATAAAACAAAATTGTATGCATACATTGCTATATTAGTGAGTTGATATATATAATGTAAGACCAGTTTGACGCGTTCTGTCACTTTGAGCGATCAAACCAAATGTAGCCAAAAAGGGAGGATAATGTAATTGGAAGGTTGAGACGGTCCCAGGGGAAAGATAAGTAGCTGACCGGAAATGGATGTAAACAATATGGAGGATGATACAATTACGTCATTGGCATGCACTTAACATGAATTTTTCAGACATAAATGATATTATGATCGATATAGACGTGTCTGTAAACTTCACATCAAACTGTTACGATAAAAACACTCTCAGAAAAGTGTGTGATGTTTGGTCTATATTCTGCGCATGTCACATGGGAACGTTGTCACGTTATCCAGACGTTAGGAATTCTGGGAATTGATGCCTAATGATAGAGAATGGGATCAGTTGTAAGTTATATGCCGAGCCTAGACAAGGCTGATGTGCTTTTTAGTTGTAATCGATAATGCAACAGTGCCGACCATAAAATGTTTTACGTAGACCAAAGCTTACTGCTGTAAGTAATGTCCAAATCAGAGATCCAACTGAATTCGTGATTGGCCTAAACTATAGCTTGGCTGTTTTTGGATACCGACATGTCAACGTATAAGGCATTGACCTTGGCTTTATTGAGACAAAACACAAAACAATACCATAATGAAAAGTATATAATATCGATTAGAAATTAAAGTTTTGAATATCTCCGGAAAGGTTTGGGTAATACTGGAATGCTTTGACTATCGTTCACATACATGGAAACATTTGAAGATTTGATAACGTTGACTAGCATTATCGGGATATTTCCTTTTTATAAGGAGAACAAAGGTTGTAATCTTTAAAACTAATAGTACTCCTGGCAAAGCTTTGGACAAGAAAACGTACGTTTGTTTGAAAATGTTCGGAATAATTTTAATATTTGATAACCTGAACGAGTCGTGTTATCAGAGAACATTAGATATCATATATATTTACAGAATTTGAGAAACCTTCAGATAGAAATTACACGATTATATTCAAGTCAATATTCTTACAACTGTTGTGGATGTACCAAATAGATAAATATATCGTACATACACTACATAAAGTTCTTCACATATCAGGGTTTATGTGGATTGTACGAGCGTCAGTGTGAGTCAGTGGGGACAGGTTGATGTGAATATAATGGCCACAATAAACTCGCCATTACCCATCTAAAAGGGATTTAACACTCACGGGGACCACGTGACATTGGCTGGTCGTAAAGTAGGAGGTTTGATGTAAGTGCAAAAACCCGATTTAGAAAATCCCCACAATGAAATATACTGGTTACGGAACAGCACAGGTGATGGAGCCAAAAGTGTGTCAGCGTGTGTCTGTCACACAACACTGTAACATCAAGCGTTTTTCTAAAGGACAATTTTCCACAAAGGTCGTTGATTCCATTGACGATTATCCTGTTATAAAAACCTGTCCATATGTACTTATAAATTCGTCAACTGTCAAGTCGTCCTATATTCTGACATTCTACATCTATGTCGTACACACTATCACCTGTCTTGTCCGGACATCGGTTTCAATGTGAGAAGAATACCCCATCCTCTTCTACACCAGTGGCCAAACTACGAGGCTGGGATTCCTTATGTTTATATCTCTTTTCTACAAATCATAAAAAAGGAACACTCTTCTCACAGTTTCATACGAAACCATCACATTCTACCATTTTGTTTTTGTGATTTTTGTCCTTAAAAGCAACCATAAATGGAAATCCACTGAATTCATGTTTAAAATATTGTACAAATAATTGGCTAGATACTGTATATTTTGCGTTCTTTAAAGATGCTCCACCGCTGACAAATGGTATTTTTTCACTATGAAAAACAGGACCAGACGATTTAGTAGTTTTCTTCAGTTACTTACTTTACACCATTACCACCATTGAAAAGTTTGAGCTTCTAATTTTACTTCAAGTTAAAAATATGAAAAATAATTAATTGCATCCCGAAAAAATTCCGTGGCACTATATCTTATATGGAATGAAGTAATGATTGCGCATGCACCAAAGGCGAAATAAATTATTTTATGTAATTTTTTGTGTTAATTAGGCATATTTATACACGATTAAACACCAATTATTGTTCATATGATGAATAACATGTATGCTCTGTCGGCGGTGGAGCATCTTTAAGTCAGAACGCAATGCCATTGTTTTTGTCCTAATAATGCATTTGTCGGGATCACCAGTCTGACACTTTACTATGGTGTCGTTGTGTTCCTATAATGATTATTCTTCATATGCCGAAGCGAAAAATGTTATAGCGGGAAGTTATGCAAGCACTGCAAGTAGAATTGAACAAATATTCTACCGCAGTATGATATCGTTGATACATACCAGAATAAATCAGCAGATTTTGCTATCACTGTATCATTTCCTTATTTGTCCTCAACTGTTTGCTTTCATTTCATCAAATTTTACTGCATGTACAAAAGGAGTTGGCATCAAGCAAAGCCTGTATGAGCCACATCTTTACAAAATGAATTTATACTGCCATATATACATTTAGCATAATAGTGTATATATATCTCCTCGAAATATCAGACACTGTAGTGGAGCTTCTGATACATATTGTAATATGTACACATATGAAATTCATATTTTCATCACACTCTTGACACATTGTTGCTTTCCGTATTCGCGGTAATTGGATTGGATTAACCCTCATCATCACTTGAAATGAACACGACGAGTGTGTTTAACTCGGATAATAGGTGCATCGCAGCAGCTGTGAAATTCATCACTGATGTTTATTACCCTGTAAACAACAACAGCTGAAATATATCCATCATATAATGTTGGAAATACCGAGTGCACCACAGCAATTATGTGGGTTGCATCACATCATAGAAGTTTGTTCTTGCATGATGAACAATACGATTGCGCTACCCGAATAAGAAATTCCAATTACATGCTTCAATGCAATTGGCAAAACACAGTGAATAAATACAAGTCTATGCTAATGACAAAATGCTTGTGTTTATGTGTTGTTATGTATACTCTGCAGCTAAGACCTTTTTACGACAGAAAAAGATAGATCCACAAATTAAAGCCATGGTCTGTATACACGATACTGGTTTATATATCTCACTGAGATTCGTAAGAACTTTAACTATTATTTAAACCAAACACAGCGATAAAACCACTTCCATGTCGTTAATTAAACTTCTATCGTACCACCCTGATATTTAAGAGCGTTGATGAGCTGGATGTAGCATTGTACAGAATCTCAACGAACTATTCCCACCACAGATTGAACCGCTTCTTCTAATTGTAAGTCGAAAGGTCGGAGCATAATAAGGATACGTTTATGGCGTAACCAACTGGAGCTAATTTGTGATAGCTTCTCGACTCCTCACTCAATACACCTGCTCAAAGTTAGAGAATGGTTTAATAAAGCCGAGACTGGAGATTTAGCAAGCAAGAACCATTTTGACGGTCGAGAGTATTGGCTAAATATGCAAGTGTTTGACAATTGTGCTTGGTAACAAAAGTAATTACTAAAGAGTCTGATCTCCACACCTTTATCAACATCTGATAGTCATATTACTTCTAAAAATCTGATAGTCATATTACTTCTATAGATCTAATAGTCATATTACTTCTATAGAGACATATATTGTTTTACTTGACCACTGTTTCCATTTATGTGTTTAAACGTTATACCATCGTTGTCTTTAAGCTTTAAATTTGCCCCTAAATGACTCTAGGAGACTCTAGAGACATTTTAAGGAGTATATTTCCTTATGATAGGGTTGTAAGGTGTCAAAAGGAATCCATCCACATCCCCACACCATCCAGAGATAATTCTACCACTATAATCAGACTAACTGTTTGATTTAAATATGTTTTATTTGTATATAAAGTGTACACAAATGACATTAGACTTAAAATAAGATCCCTCTTCTGCTGGTTGTTATAAAAGACGTCGTATCCGTTCCTGATATCCACGGGATTCCTCGATACTTTCGTTAGTAAGTTACGTAACATCACGATGTATGGATTTTACGCCTAATAGTGACAAGATAATAGGTGAAATCTATTCTGCTCTTAAATTGTCAAAATTATTTCCACTCGGTAAAATTCAATAACAAATTCTGTATGATATGTAGATTGTGGCCTACTTTTTCACGGCTGTATGTATACAGAGAGATGTGATAAAAGTTGTTTGTCAAAATGAATTCACTTGTAAAATGTCCCAGGGGAGATATAGTACATGCTGGTTTTAATGTTATTTTATGTGATAAACTTTGTCTATATGGCTTATCTTACATGTTTTCCTAAGGTGAATTACCATAGTAACGCCATTTTATATGTATTACCGTAGTCATGCCAATGTGGACAATGTGTTACCAGTTACCAAAAATGCACCGGTGGTAAACACGGACACAGTCTTGAAAATTCGTTACAAAGAATATCTATATTGATGTCTAACACAATAGCACATTGAAAAACGTTAAAACGGTTATCACTATAAGTTTTATCTTGTTGTAGAAAAACACATTGGATATGTTTCTTTCAAGCAGGATATCGTGTGATGACCATTTCAAAACAACAACTTCTTTGTATAGATGATACAGATTTATTAATAATATATATGTTATTGCTTTTGTTACAATTTCTCTCGCTTGCTGTTCATTTGGAATAACTAAACAATTATTTAAGACTTTTAATTACATCTAATGCACTTCATTAATCGGTTAAACTGCAACAATTTTTATTTTCACTCTGGAAACTCGATGGATGTCTTAATATGTGCCTTCTGGCTTTAGCCTATAAGGAAAGAATCCAAACATTACGTGTTTAATCAAGACTATGTTTTGAAGCTTATTTAGTGAAACTTAAACAGATCAAGTGTGTAAAGAAGATGGTTACCGCGGAATGATACACGGAGGGAGAAGTGAAATATTTTTGTAGCGAAACTACTGTATCAGCGGGCTGTGTGTCTGGATGATATATATCCCTGCCCTAGGAAAGTACCAGGAAGAAACTACCCCTATAATGATGGCGCTATCACGAACTGAACCGAGTAAGCTATTACAGTGACATATTTATATTGTAGCATAAATCAGTGTATATTTGGGTAAGGTATAATTTGATAAACAGCAAGAACATATTTAGATTTTCTGGGTGCCATTGGTTGTCAAGCTCTAAAAATGGAGCGACACGAAGGGGAGATAACTGCGTGTGACAGATAACTCTGATGATGGTCACGATGCTGTTGATGCTGACATCCTTAACAAACATACTCATACCATGCATGACAGAATTTGAAAGTTTTCTTTTCATCTCAAGTCCATGTGGTTGCTGTCATCGCCTGTTATTGTGTGGCCCAGAGGCTGACACGTGGTTCATTGTCCGTGGATGTATATAAATATGTTCGTGCTAATCATATTAGATACAGTATATTGACCTAACCATTCTCTGTCTCTCCATCTTACACAAACATAGTCACTCCAACATCAGGTCGGCTGTATACGTAGTATTAACTTTTATGTCGACAATCTAGGGTAGGTATACGGACTGTCTTAAAGATCTTACGGACTGCCTTATAGACTAATTCATCATTATTTGTCATACTTACTGGTAATCATGGGTTCTGGTGTACCTATAGGGCGAGTTATCTGTTTTCATGGACAATTATTTCTCCACAACACTTCAGATAATTGTATTATGTTCTATTTGTGTAAAACACACCATAGATGTAGAAAACACCAAGCACTCTATTACCTATGGGAAATCTAAGGCCTGAGAATATCGTAGTCCTCCAGAACTTTTGTTCAAGCAGACCCTAATGATTCTCCTATTATTCCTCCGACACTCAAACAAAATGTTCATAAATATTTTTTTTGGCTAAAAACATTAAAATGACCAAGGCAGTTATTTTATTACAGTTATATTTGTTGACATATATCTGTGATTGAAGTCTTCATGATAAGTTTGTTGATGTCCAATATTTTGTAACAAAGCTTGCGGGTTTTGTACAGAGGACCTTCACAAGTATGCCTGAATATTATATGTTATTTTTGTATTCATGTCCATTGTGACTTTAATGCCTGCTAATGGTAGTGTTATCTCCCAGGCTCCTTGTATGTTACATTACTTTATGCATTAACCAATCTGTGATAATCAACATTACTTCATTTGAATATTCAAATCCTTCTCTGCCATACATGAATAGCCCAAGTTTCATAACGAATATTCATTAATTTAGAGATCATTCTCCTTTGGGAAGTAGTGAGTTAAGGAACTTTAATGTTCAAGTTTAGAAATGTCTTTAAGTTAAGGAACGTTAATGAAACTGCGCTCTGATACAATAGGGTCTAATGTCAAGTTCACTGTCTTCCCGTTTCCAGACATTGGATCCACAAGTACTCCACAAGTAGGATTTTTCAGTCTAAGCCACCCTAATAACACACGACTTATGACACGTGTGTAATTACTATCACCTCCTGTTGGTGCTGCTCCGACTGTCCCCACAGATTCACACCAACCCATCCATCAGATCCAGCGTAAATAAGTTGTCTCCGAGACAACCATTACGACACACAGTGCTGATGTTTTCATTTCTGTCTCTGTTGATTAGGGACGGAGTGTCTTATATCATTGACGCAATATCCAGAGGACTGATACCGTCGTCAGACCTAGAGACACATTTGTCAGTATTTCAAATAATCCGCTCAAGCTTTAGTTCCTTCATTGAACACACAAGGGTATTGTGGTTACAGACGACGTAATCCAGTTCCACGCAGACATACAGATAAAAAGTAGGTCTGCTTTTCTGGATTTCCGATATATTCACTGTTTTTTTTTTATTCTGTATTTTCTCTGTCAAATACATGATATATCATTCGTGGAACCACATACTTGACGTTAATGACATGGTAACCAAGCTTCGGCAAAACAAGATTAAAACTGTCAATGTGCTTTAGAAAATGGTATCAAAAGAAATTAATAATTTGCTACACACGTCACTTCTTGAGTGAAAATATGTTCCTACTACGGCATCGCATAAATCCCCGTGACTGTTTCTGGGTATCTTTGGAGAGGAATGCTTTAAGGTGCACTGATTAAAAAGGAAACCAGAAGATTACATGTTGTTGATATATTAACGCTGTAATCACTTTTATGTTGCAAATGTGTTGTGCTAAAAAAGAGATATTCGTTACAATTTACATGCAGCAGCGCTATGGTCGTATTTAAAGCTGTGATTTCGTAACTTTTGAATAAGGCAATCTTTCACTATCCTTGTGTTGTTACAGAGCTCATATAATAGACAAGTGTCACTACGAAAATAGTCATACATTTCATTGAAACAGCAAACGCGAACGACAAAATCTTACATGTACCCTGTATTATAGACGAGACCGTTGATGTTTTTTAGGTCACCTGAGACGAAGTCTCAAGTGACCTATTCTAATCGCCTTTTGTCCGTCGTCGTCCGTCGTGCGTCGTCCGTCGTATGTCCGTAAACAATTTACATTTTCGACTTCTTCTCCAAAACTGCTGAAGCAATTTCAATGAAATTTTGCAGAAACCTTCTTAGGCATAAGGCCAATCAAAATTGTGAATTATATGGTCCCCACCCCCCCCCCCCCCCCCCCCCCAGGGGGCTGTGGGAGGGGCCAAAAGGGGTAAAATTGAGTAAAATTTCAAAAATCTTCTTCTCTACTCACAGATGTGGTAGAATCAAATACTCTTCATAGATAGAAAGGTCTTAAGGTCCTTTACAAAAATTGTGAATTATATGACCCTGGGGTCTCTAGTTTCCCCCTGGGGAGGGGGTTAAGTTTACTATAGTTTATATTGGGAAAACACATTTTTGCGCATTATTTGGTCATTTGTAATAGGAAATGAGTCAAATGTTGTCAGAATTATCAGTATGAGATGGCCATTTAATCATATTAACAAATTTTCTATGACTGACCCCCAGGGGCCTTAGGGGCGGGGTCAAAAGGGGTCAAATAGGCTAAAACTTCAAAAATCTTCTTCTGAAATTCTGGAAATGGTAGAATCAAATACTTTTCATAAATAGAAAGGTCTTAAGGTCCTTTACAAAAATTGTGAATTATATGACCCTGGGGTCTCACGTTTCCCCCTGGGGAGGGGGTCAAGTTTACTATAGTTTATATAAGGAAAACACATTTATGAACATTATTTGCCTATTTTTCATAGGAAATTAGTCAAACTGGGTTAGAATTATTAGCCTGAGATAGCATTTTAACATCATATCCATATTGTTCATGGCTGACCCCCAGGGGCCAGAGGGGCGGAGCCAAAAGAGGTCAAAGTGGTAATTTCAAAAATCTTCTTTTTGAATTCACAGATTTGATGGACCCAGATACTCTTGATAGATTGGAAGGTCTTAAGGCCCTTTACAAAAAAATGTGAATTTCATGGTCCTGGGATCTCAGATTTTCCCCTGGGGAGGGGGTCAAATTTACTCTAGTTTATAAAGGAAAAACACATTTAAGAACATTATTTGCTTAGTTTTCATAGGAAATTAGTCAATCTGGGTTAGAATTATTAGCCTGAGATAGCATTTTAACATCATATTCATATTGGTCTTGGCCGACCCCCAGGGACGAGAGGGGCGGGGCCAAAAAGGGTCCAAATGGATAACATTTCAAAAATCTTTCTTCTGAATTCACATAATCTTCATAGATTAAAAAGTCAAATTTATAAAATCACTGACTGACTTCAAGGGCCTGATGGGCCAATATATAGTGTTTATATGCCTGTCTTTGTTTCATTCTGTATCTGAAATCAGGTGACCGTTAAGGCCAATGGGCCTCTTGTTTTTTTGTGTTTTTTTGTTTTTTAAATAATTGATAATAAAATAAAATATTTTTGAGTTAAAATTAACTTCTCCTGATTGATGTAGACTATGTGCATCACATTGGCATCAGAAGTGATATTGTGTTCATTGTGCACGTGTATCTTTTTATATGTAATTTTAGTATGTTAAACTTAACACTTTCATTGGACCATATCAATCGTTTGTGATGAAGTTTTCTACGTGAAAATGATACTGTGTTGACAATGTGTTTATATGAAGTAGTTATAACAATGGCAAACAAAAATAAATATGACACTAGCGTCAAACTCAAGTGAGACAAACTATCAGAAAAATACTTACCCTTCATTTGTATTCGTAAAACAATGAATCATATTCATTTAACAAACTCAAAAAGCAAACAACAAAGGCTGAGGAAGGGGCATGGACGTATTGTGTGCTCTACATCGGCATTCTAAGCGTCAACAAGTGCGTTTACAAGTGTGCTCTTGAGGGAAGGAGCTCCACAAAGTAAAACATCACATAACTGGTAGTATTTCATTAACAAGTCTTTGTCTTAGTCATATTGTTTTCTTTCCTCCAGCTTAGGACATAACTAATCATGTCAATTACCAGTCGACTGTAAACAAAATGACGATCAATCATTTGCAGCAACAGCCTCATCCTTAGACATTCCAATATGTCTGGTGTTGGGTAAGAGTTCACAGACCTATCTAGAAACACTTGCATTCTTAAGAATTCAAACAAATTAGCGCCATGATGAACAAGCGTTTCCTCAACGGTTGTCATGGAGATAATAATCCTAGCAACAAGCGTAAAAATAATTACGCGGAATGTTTTGAAGATTAATTTTAACTGTAAAGGTTTAAACTTTACCAGAAATTGACATCAATTAGGATTCATTTAATGATTTGCGGAAAACCGACGTGTTCATAAAGTTTTAAATTGGTTTCGTTTTTGTTTAACATTTTTATTTTCTTCAACAGAAATAACATGTATGACAAAACAAAATATTTCTATCTCAGACACTTGTCCATTACAACTATATCGCACTGAAGTTGGTGCATAGTCTGTATTTGTTTATTTAGAAGTATAAGCCAAGGTTGTGTTGTTAGAACAAGGTTAATTTTGAGACTGGCTTAACAATATGGTAAAATGTATTTTATAATTGGGCCAGTTTGCTTAGTGTCTTAGGTATTTCGACAGAAAGCCACCCAACTCCTTGTGAGTTTCAAGGCTAAACTATGGCCTTATTTTACACATTGTGTCAATGTTACTGGTGTCGTCTACTTATATAATCCCCTCTAGTTAAAGAGCTCCCCTCGAATTAGGATTTTATAATGAAGATATTTAAAGAATTACACAAAGGTATGATAATCAATAAAAATGATCCTATGAAAATTTTACTGCTGCATTTACCATTTAGATTAACATGAAATATAACTGAAAATTATATTATTATTACGTAAAGACATCCTGGAGGAAAGACTATTTCAACATCTCAAAGTTTTCTTAAATGGTAAAGAACATGCAGATAACAACAATTAATTAATCAGTAATAATTCGAAATATCCTTTTAAACACGTACCATACATTAATCACGTTGGACTTTGTAATCGCTGGGTCAAAGTGAACTTTTTGTACTCGTTCTAAAGTGCAAGTGACCTCTGGGCCATTCCCCTGCCCCCGTAACCTTGTGTGTAAATGTGGTCTAAAGGATGTCGAGTTGAGATTTAAAAAAGCATGCGCATCCGCTGAAACATGCCACTAAGCATGTTCAGTGTTTACTGACACATGTCAATTACATGGAATTGTAGTTTTGGTTTAGGCTGAAATGGATTAGTGTCAAAGATTTCAAATAAGGAGTTAAGATTCTGACCGAGTATCAAGTTTAAAAATAAATAAGAAAGACTAAAACAGTTTAAGGTGTGGTTAGAAGAACGTATCCTGAATTTGTCATGGTCAGGAATTTGACAGGATCACATCCGGATGCTATTCTCTAAACCAATGAGTCAGTTAAACTGTATTTATAATGCAGATGCAATACAGTTTTTATTTTCTGATATTCGAACCGACCGCCATGATTCAAAACATCATCACCATCCTCCATCTTGCATTCTATAACCATTCATCATCCTATGTTTACAAACATGGATCCCCATGCATAACTCATTCGGTGTTCATGCATAATTGTGTCTGTGTCTCTTCCCGTTACAAAAACAATGATTCAAAAGTGAATTAAGGTGCTGAAATTGATTTTAACCTTCTTTAAATCAAAGGAAAGTGTCAAACTGGTTCATTTGCAGAATCAGCACGATCGAGTCCATATATATATTGCCTTAACGACATCTTAAAGTTTCACTTGAAAATCGTAATTTTCTCTTGATCGAATTTTGTTATGCATGTTGATAGGCAATAGCTACCACGTCGCCACGCGTGCGTACTTGTGTGCTCTGAGAGTTCCATTTTGTGATGATGATAACTGACATTGATTGGTAAATACATGTGCAGATTACATGCATATTGTGTTTCACGTCACTATGAATGAAAAGGCTGTGGAATAGAGAGCGCGTGCGATGATTGACGGGGGTTATCTCTCAAACATAATTTGTAACGCACCGAATATATCCTCACTTTTATAGAACTTTACAGTGGATGGCATTGTTTGTGGCAAACGTTTATTTCAGAAATAATTTATATGATAACTAGAAACTAACATTCATCGTTTGTAAATGTAATTTATCAAATTAGATTATTCCTTAAAATAAATCACAGAATTATTTTGGTTTCAAGACGAATAACCTTGACCTTTCACCAATCGGTGTACTGTTGGAAAACTATAACCTCACATACATGGCTGCAGTTTCAAGATTCTGGTGTTGGTGGCTACTAATGCAATGAGTTCACTTAAAACAGCATTTAGAATGGTTTTTATTCCTGATGTTGTGATCATTGTGTCTGTCCGTCCGTTTGTGTATGATTTTTCAGTCCGTTTGTCTGTCTCTTGCCTGTTATCGTCTGACTGTCAGCTGTTTGTCTGTCTGTCCTCTTGCCCATCCATATATCGCGTACTTTCTGTCACACACGCCTTTGTGTGTTGGTATGTGTGTAACAGCTGCTCCATCAGATTCCCTAACAATAAAGTGACTCCTTATAACCCATCACATCTGTTACAACGGCTGGGGATCAAGTCTCTCCTTCATCCCTCATAGCCAGGGATCATAACCCTGCAGTTATCGTAAACATCTACCTATCGTTACTAGGGATCTAAACCTCCATTCTACCGAGGCACAGGGAAACTCTTAAACAACTTACCTCATTTATCAGGGAAGCTTTCTTTTGTTAATGGGTATACCCACCATTTTAAATTTAGAATAAATGTTGACACTTTTAAACTTATCGGTAAACGGAAGCATGCCGGTGGCGTATATTGTTTCGACTTTGCTTGACACTTGCTCATTACCGGACAATCTACCCAACTGCCCTTTCATTAACGCGCTTTAATATGAAATTTAAGGAAACGCGTGTTTCATTAGCGTTAAAGATATCCCGCTACCCCTTGACAAAATCAATTACCATTGACACCTTTACGAGGGGTCAAACTATACACAACTTATCAGTTTCCCCGCCACGTACAATCACGGATCTTGATTATGAAAACAAACAAAATTTCTCCGAGCGTGATTCGAGCTTTACATTCTTGCCATGGTGGAATCATTCGGAAGAAAGTTGACGGTCTTTTGGAAAACTGTTACCGTAAGATTGTTGGGTGTTAGGTTACTTAATTAATGGGTGTCGAACTTGTCTGGACCATTATTATCTAACTAAAATCTCAAATATCTCACAGCTGCGAGAGACATTTGACTTGTTCAAGGTAGCGCCCTTCGGGGACCTATGTGTAGAAATTTAGCGGGGCGTAATAAAAACACATTCTGAGGTCGGCATTTGTAATTTTACACTAAATCCAAACAGTTTTTTTTATTTATTTTGTATCAAGTATGTTATCATAGCTCTCTGATATTATATTTCTCATGTGCAACACACACAAAAACATGAAAAGGATTGAAGTGCTGAGCCTTGAGGGCTTAGCATGTTATTGAAACATAACATGAAATAAAAGTCTAAATTTCACTTCTCCGTGTAAATAAATATGCAGCAGATTCAGTCGGCGCCAAGACCCTTGCTTATAAATGGAGAATAATGTCAACGAGACCCCGTTATTTTTTTCCTAAACCCCTGTAATTAATTCGAATTTGCTTTCTGCACGCAAATAAGTGTTTAGAATGCAAGACGTTGCAAGACTACCCGAAATGTAGGTAAATGATACTGAAACAAATGGCTTTAATATTGAATTACCAGAAAGAAATGTTATAAATGTTTCCAATATTTACACGAGAGTGATCAGTTGAATTTCTACCACAATAATCCGTGTTAAAGCTCATGACAATATCAGCGTGACGCCAGGGTATTGATTTGTGCCCTGGTTATTATGCGAGTCTTCACAGATGATTTCAGTTGAAAGTTGTACATACGCTCCAGCGATGCAACCCCATTCAATCGTTTACCATCACACATATTTCGCGAATATTTTTGTGACGATTCCATTCATGTAATTAAATATTCTACAACGACGCTTTCACAGGGTTAAAGTAATGTCTATTTTGTATCCATTCACAAGACTAAATTTCTCAATTTTTAATCGTCGAACAAAAAATAAAATAAATGAAGATCTTGAAGTATACATTTTTCGCCCGAAGCTAACAATACTATCCCTACGCCCTGTTGCTGTGCTTTGGCGCGATGCATTATTACCTGTCCCTGTTTACCTGCAAAGGTAGGATGTATTCTCATTGTTTACGTAACAAAGCCACACAAAAGATACGTACCTTTACAGATTAATAAGAATTTTATATTTTGGACGTATGTAAACAAAGTTGTTTTGTAGATTGTACTGATGACTCTACTCGGCTTAGGGGCTATAACATACGGGGAGCGTAGCCATCGCTCTCACTGTGAGCGTGAACGTGGAGAGGGCTACAACTCAAGGATTATTACATTGTGATTTCTCCGTATACACACGACTAGGATATATACAGACTGGGATTTATATTTCATTTCAAATAAGGTAAATATTTAAAGATTTTTTTAAAATCTATAAATTTTGAAAATCATATCAATTGGTATCTCCACTGTTGTATATAAGGATGTAACCGTTCATTGGAATGTCACTATCATAGTATAGAGAAATTCAAACACATACATTATACAGTGTATTGGGGAAGTTTACAAAATACACAGTGTACCGAGGACGTGGTGTACACGCTATACAGTGTACATGGGACGTGTACACACTCTACAGTGTACCGGGGACGTGTACACACTCTACAGTGTACCGGGGACGTGTACACACCATACAGTGTACTGGGGACGTTTACACACTATACAGTGTACCGAGGACGTGGTGTACACGCTATACAGTGTACATGGGACGTGTACACACTCTACAGTGTACCGGGGACGTGTACACACTCTACAGTGTACTGGGGACGTGTACACACTATACAGTGTACTGGGGACGTGTACACACCATACAGTGTACTGGGGACGTGTACACACTCTACAGTGTACCGGGGACGTGTACACACTATACAGTGTACTGGGGACGTGTACACACTATACAGTGTACTGGGGACGTGTACACACTATACAGTGTACCGGGGACGTGTACACACTCTACAGTGTACATGGGACGTGTACACACTCTACAGTGTACCGGGGACGTGTACACACTCTACAGTGTACTGGGGACGTGTACACACTCTACAGTGTACTGGGGACGTGTACACACCATACAGTGTACTGGGGACGTGTACACACCATACAGTGTACCGGGGACGTGTACACACTATACAGTGAGCTGGGGACGTGTACACACTCTACAGTGTACTGGGGACGTGTACACACTATACAGTGTACTGGGGACGTGTACACACCATACAGTGTACCGGGGACATGTACACACTATACAGTGTACATGGGACGTGTACACACTCTACAGTGTACTGGGGACGTGTACACACTCTACAGTGTACTGGGGACGTGTACACACCATACAGTGTACCGGGGACGTGTACACACCATACAGTGTACTGGGGACGTGTACACACCATACAGTGTACTGGGGACGTGTACACACCATACAGTGTACTGGGGACGCGTACACACTATACAGTGTACTGGGGACGTGTACATACTATACAGTGTACCGGGGACGTGTACACACGATACACTGTACATACTGGGGACGTGTATACACCACACAGTGTATCGGAGACGTGTACACACTATACAGTGTACCGGGGACGTGTACACACTATACAGTGTACTGGGGACGTGTACACACCATACAGTGTACCGGGGACGTGTACACACTATACAGTGTACCGGGGACGTGTACACACTCTACAGTGTACTGGGGACGTGTACACACCATACAGTGTACTGGGGACGTGTACACACCATACAATATACTGGGGACGCGTGCACACTATACAATATACTGGGGACGCGTACACACTATACAGTGTACCGGGGGCGTTTACACACTGTACAATGTAACGGGGACGTGCATAAACTATACAGTGTACTGGGGACGTGTACACACCATACAGTGTACTGGGGACGTGCATACACTATACAGTGTGCCGGGGACATGTACACACCATACAGTATACCGGGGACGTGTACACACTATACAGTGTACTGGGGACGTGTACACACTATACAGTGTACCGGGGACGTGTACACACCATACAGTGTACCGGGGACGTGTACACACTATACAGTGTACTGGGGACGTGTACACACTATACAGTGTACTGGGGACGTGTACACACCATACAGTATACCGGGGACGTGTACACACTATACAGTGTACCGGGGACGTGTACACACCATACAGTGTACCGGGGACGTGTACACACTATACAGTGTACCGGGGACGTGTTTACACCATACAGTGTACCGGGGACGTGTACACACCATACAGTGTACTGTGGACGTGTATACACTATATAGTTTACACAATAATCAGCTTAGCTAAAGTTGTTAGTTTAGAATAATAAAAGCTTTAAGCAATAGCTAATTGAAATGAAGAGGACATGTAACGATGTTACAGCCTCTCTAGCCAAGTCGACCTCTCAGGACAGGCTGACCTCACTCCGCTGTTTACTTGTCTTTCTTGCGGAACGTAAACATCATCAACACACCTGTAAATGACACTCTTATTTACGTGACGTTTACAGCCAGTAGCGCAGAAAATATTCAATAATTAGTGTAGCACTCATATTCAAGTCGTGTGGCTCAGAAAGAACATTTTAATATACATGTATAAGTCATCGTTATTCGTCACGGTGGTTTAGTTCTTTCAGTAATATGAAATTGACGCGGTGTAAATTACGCATGAAATAGCATGTGGAAACAAATTACAAGGGATACTAGCACGTCGACATTTTGATGAGGGTTCTTTTTCATATGGTTAATTATCATAGTGTGGCAAACCACATTCAAAGAAACTAATTAACGAGTACATTGTACTTAATTATACAGGAGCGGAACAAGTCAAACTGATACACGTGCTTTATATATCATAGTTTGGTTGGCTACAATACTATGGGGACAGGGTCACGGAAAATGAATCTTACGCAATGACCTCAGTACTATTATTGAAAAAAATCAAACCACGCCGTCATTAAACACATTCCGTAATGATAATGTGGATTTGTCACGGTACGGTGTAGGTGGTATAATCAAGGTGACAAGGTATCTCTACTGTTTATTAGAAAGTTTGAATCAGACTGGTATAACCACGATAAGTCGGTGATTCATATCCGGACTGAGTGAAACTTTTGATTGACTCAGGTGACAGTCGTACTAAGAGGTTGTAGGTCTGGCAGGTGCTATATATTATGTGCTCCTTCAACAGGTGACATGACTTAATGTATCTATATCGTTACAATAATATCAGTTCACTGAAAAATGAATCGTACGGGTATCCAATACTCTGTAGAAAATCTGCATTGTTAGATTGGATAAAACGTACGCTTAGTATTTACTTATATTTAGTCATTGTAAAAGGAGACAAACACAGCCTTAAAGACTTTTGAAATTTGTTTTTCTATTACGTATAAAAAATGAATTAAAAATAGAAAATTTACATGTTTTCAGATTGATAAAACCGTTAGTTTCTGAAAATTTATTATTTTTCTAAATGTAAACTATTTCCTGGTTTTTCAAAACGAGAAAGAATTTCTAATGTAAGGTTAAATGTCTCCAATTACCAAGTCGTTAGTGTTGTTTGTGTCGGGTAGGTATACACTGGCGATTTATAATGATTTTATTGTAGGTGATATTACCATGATATCCGTTTATGGGTCGTAAACCTAAGGCCATTCAGGATTGTTGTCCTTGTCAGGACTATATTGTAATGGGCAGATAATCAACACTGATGATTAATGTTTTCAAAAAAAATCCTAGTTTTCTTTCTTTTTCTTGGTCTCATATTCAGACAATTAAGTCGGTAGAACTAATTATCATGTGATGGCGTAACTGACTCTCGTGAAGGGAGATGATTGATTTCGTCATGTAGATCGTTGCTAGTTATATAAACAGAAATACTAGGCATATATATATATATATGGCTATACTGACTCAGTATTTCACATATATAGAGGTGTCCATATATAATAGTCACAGAGTCTGGGTATAAGCATTCATTCGAAAGGGTGAGGGCAAGTGTAAAATCAAAGGGAGATAACTGTTTATACCCAGACAAGACTATTATTGGCCTTTTGAGTAAGGTATGCAATCAACAACTTCAGCAATAAATTCGGTCTTGTTTTTCGGTCATATAACATTTCCTTTTTATGGTCATAGCTGTCGATAGGTCACACATCTACCCGTCACACACGGCGGTAACGTGAAAACCAGTAGCGGCGAAATGATGGACTTCGTGACGTCCTGTATCAAACACGAGAAAATACTGATAACCTTGATGATTTCGTGTTTTGAACAATGTTAATTACTGTTTTAATGTCCTTCGTCAATTACTAGTGGGGCGACACCTGAACAATGTCACAGAAAGAGAATAAACGAGTTACATCACTGAGGATAACAATACCTGTGAAAAGAGTCGGAGTGAAGATTCGATTAATAGGGAAACTTGTCTACTCCGACGATTGTGAAGAAGTACTGAAGCTTTCTCACTATACGTTTAGGTAATGAATAGTAAAAGTGATGTCACTATAGTCGTAAACACGGCAAAAATATCGTTTTGTGATGTTAGCGTGTATAGTCATCTGATAAATGTCAACACGTCTGTCAAGATATGATATGTAACTAGTGGTGTCCCCAGCACATCACAAAAAAACTATTTACGCTGTATGTAGAATATTAAAAAGCATTCAATAATTTTTTTTACTAGAAAGATATTTCCTGACGCGTGTATTGATAATTAGTACCAGTGGGTGTCCACGGTATGTACAAGATATTCCAATGATAACACCATTACACGCGACGTCTCATTAGCATAATAAGTAACGTAAATGTTAATTTTGATTTAGTAAAAAATATATTATGTAATTTTTCAATTTAAACATAAAAACATGTTTGTAGTGTGTGGGTAGATGTACGGAAATGACAGCGTGAGTCAGCGGATTATCTGTAATGTGCAGAGATACAGATGTAAACAAGTCAGAATGTCTTTGTATGTGGTTTTAAAAAACGAGAGCTTTAGCATTCCTCCAAAACACCTGCGTTACTACGTGTACCCTATCCTCATCTCCTGACGTTATCCTAGAGCTGTAGACCCTTTTAGGGGTCATGGCCAAACGCTGGATAGGGTCAAGTCCTATGTACAAAAGAAAAGCATGGCAGCACGTTTCATTATAAAGATAACTGCAGTCGGACCGCCTTCAACCAGCCCGATACTATAGAACTTTCCTGATAAACAAATACTTCCTATATCTTCCCAGGAGTTCTTTCTTACAAGCCTGTATACAACTTACAAGTTTATCAAATTTCGATTTTGATGGTTCGTTCGCCTATGTTTGAGGATGGCGAATTAAAACACACAGTAGTTTCGGAATAGACAATTTGAAACAAAATACTCGTGGGTATGTTGACAAATCAACAACTGATATGGTATATATTCTTGATAAAGACATTACTTGAATATTTTATTGCCACATATCATCGAGAAAAGTTCCAAGGATTTTCCGTGTAAGCTGACTGTACATTTCGAAATGGTGATGAGAATCGTCACTTAATCTGGTATCTACTCAGATGTGTTTGGTATTCCATTAAAGGATTTGAGTCTGTGATCTGAATGTACATGCATTATCCGGTATAAATCGCTAAACACCTGGACGTCTTAGCCAGGTAATTCAGATACCTGGTCTCGCCTGACATCACCTCTGTGATTGATAGAAATATATATCGTTATTTCTTTCTCTCGATCGCCACGTATGTCAAGTCTTAGTAATTGAGTAGTTGAGATTTTTGTATGAAGTATTACGCTCTTGCTTGTTCGTTATTATTCACACATATTTACGTGAAGTATTTTGCTTGAATGACACTAGATGGACATTATCATCCATTCTTAATAGAACACCACAGCACATTTAACTGTTGACATCTTTCGTTTGTTCCTATTGTTACAATGATAATGCTTTTGTGCTTTGTTATGTTAAAATGAGATAAAAAGTAAACATTGGATAATATCCGGTATTTAAGTTAAGATTTTAAGTTTCCACTCCGGATTTTTAAGCAGCGTTCTTTGAAATATCATTCATATCGAAAAAACGATTGCATTTGATTTTAATTTGAACTATAAAATATGATATCGCCGTTTATATTTCTATACATTACATTACTGACTATGGAACGGACAAAAAGCAGGAAATTGATAAAAAATAAGATATGCCTTATGAATCGGGTTTGATAACTAACAATGAAATGCTAATGCAGTAAAATAGAAAACAGAGCTATAATAGAACACAAATGGCCTGTTGCGTAATGGAAAGTGAATCAAGTACCCTCTACTTTTCCCATTAAAATATTATACCAGTTTTACACAAAGGGTTGGTTGTTATTGCCGTGAAATTGTACCAGTTAGCCTACATGACCGAACTTTTAACACTTAATAAAACCATCAAGGTGTTTTCTCCTATACCGACCGGTGAACAAGGCATGCTTAAGCATCTAGTGCTTTCTTATCTTCAAAATATAATTCGTCATTATACAAGACTTTTTTCAAATTCATTTTCTTAGCAATTCACTTTCGAAGCCTCACATAGACTGAGGGTATATGCGTGTGACCAGTAATTAACGAGTGTTATAAATTGTTAATTCGATAGTGTATTTCGAACTACCTATTTTCTACCAAAATATGATAACAAGTATATCTAGAGAGTATCGTGATCTGGGAGCTCACAATCAACCTCAACAGTTTCCAGTTGGCTAAAAAATGGTTGGAGTTTCACAAAAGGAGTTTGGTTAGCTGCATTACAATGGCTGTACTACGTTAAGACCAAGCTAACCAAGCATTGCCGACTGTGCGTTTCCACATTGCGTGACAACTAACGTCGATATTACTTACAAAAAGGTGTTGTAGCTTAACGCGACGGTAATGGACCGGAGCTTGGCAGGCAAACGGATTAACACCATACTAAATATGATATTGTATAACAAGGAAATCTATGTAAATGGAGTTGATAGAAATATCGGTACGTTATGGCCGTATTTCAGTGTAAACCATTAATGACTGCATTTTAAAGTGTAAACTAAATACTGAATCATGACGTGACTTTAAGCTGATGTTCTCAAGTCCTTGTTTATACAGATGTAGTTAAAAAAACCTGCATATTTTTTATCCTATCCTATAAACGGCCACCAGCCTTTCAGATCTGTCATTTTCTCTTTTGAATGATATAAACATGGTAGAAAGTTCAGATTGTTTATTTACTCATAAGCAATGGGTACTTATCTTCAACCGATTAGTTTTATAGTGTTATTTGAAAACTCTCTTAAGGTTGAATATTTTGATTTCAGGTCCTAGCGGTTTGTATTTTTTCTATCTCTCTCTTGTGACTGATCGCGTGCCACTGATATTTGTCGTTTGTTTAGACGGAATTTAACAAACATTCTAAAAAGTGTATTGTTAAACTATATCACAAACACACTATTGGACCAGAATTCCCACAGATATACGACTAGTGATGTAATACAGATTTACCCCACCACGCATACATTACTGGCAAGGTTCACAGCGCTAACACAGAACTTATGTACATGTGAAATATTTCACTGCAACATGAAGCGCGAGAACTATCAACATACACGAAGAGCATATTTTTGACATTTCACAGATGTTTATAGAAGTGCTTTGGCCATATCAGCTGCCTTTAAAAGTACACGGATCTGCTTCAGCTGCTATTATCTACTGAAACATGTATTGTTATCTCATAGAACATCCCCGAAATACATGCATGCAACTGCAATGGCTGTTTCGCAGAAAAAAAAATTCATCATCTTGATTTTTTTCTTCAAAATGTTTTTCGAAAGCGTTTTAGTTTACATTTAAAATGTATGTCGTTTTTCGGAAAGTCTCCTGTCGCCTTTATCTCATCAACAAAAGTTTGTATCAAGAAAATATATTCTATGACATAAAATTAATTCTTTGTATGATATTGATCATAATTTAACACGATAAATGATGACCATTATATTTGTCTATCTGTCATAACCTAGTCCGACAGACGGACCATAAAATGAAAAAGAAAAAATGTTGCTCATTTAAGGCATAATTGAAAATTATATTCCCGCTAGAGGTCGCTGAACACTTTTTTACAGTACCACTCCACGCCACCTGGCGGAGATGCCGACGTACACAGATGTTTCAGACAATCAGATGTGTTTCTACCATTACAAGAGACAGAACTCTAGAATTGGCACAGATGGTTAACATCTGATGGCAAGATGGTTTAGATAAAAAAAAGAATATATCAATTTAGCTTTTTGAAACCCTTTCCCTAAGTAGGTTAGGTCTTGCTATTCTCAGCCAATAAGTAAGGTAATTAAGACAAACCGAATGTTTATTATTGTATTTCAGCAATCACGTTTCCTGGATTGAAGAAGTTGCACGTGTTCGTGTAGACTAGATATAAATTTTAATTACAGTTACTTTTTCTATGGAGCACAAAAGAATGAATGTACGAGTTTTCAAGTGTATACATACAGATGTCTTCGCTACTCTTTATAATTCTATTTTACATCTTAGTGTATTCAGATTTTAAAATCAGCGTTACTTCATTGTGTATGTTATGTAAGAAAATCTATACAAAATTTATCGAAGTCGTTATACATGCATCAGCAAATATCAAAGGAAATAAGGAAATCGTTAATCTTTATACAGCGCTGAGTTTACGTTATGCGATTTTGCATCCAATTGTAAAACAAGTATTTAAACCGAACTGTAACGCAGACATTTCAAATATTTTTTCATGCATTACATGGTACGACAGTGAGTTTTGTGTTTTAGTTAAACTTCATTTGATTTGTTACTGTCGGCAACGTACAACCGTCATTACATCCTTTGGGTGTCATCCCTGATGATATAATATATAAAATTAAACTCGTCAACTGTTTACAACTGTCACGGGGATACTTGTACTCTATCTTACTGAAAACAGACACAATTATAATGTACATCTACACATACTACCTATAAATGTCATGTGCACGCGCAATGACGGAGTTAATGTCGATGACAGTTATAACGTGCATGCACATGCATGTCCACCCGCAGTTGGTCATCAGTGGTGCTTGCGTGTTGTTACTTTCTCTTGAGTTTTTATACAGTTGTCAATGGATACGACCATTGTAGAACAAAGGTTAAACAATTTAAGCTCAAAGTGAATGTAAACATATAATGCCATGTAAAACACAGTCTTACTTATCTCCGTTTAGGGAAACTGTTAGATGTTCTGTGGTTATCATGTGGTGTACACTTCCATTGAACTTCATTTATCGTGTTTTGAAGTTTAAAGACAAGTTTTTACTTGATTTATAAGAGGTTTTGCATTGGTTGTACACATGCTTTCCTGTCTTTGTAAGATAAAGAGTTTTTCTGTTTTCTAAGATGGTTTGATGTTTCGGGCACATACACCATGTATTGAACAATGAGGCTTTCTAAGTTCAGTTGAAACGTCTCAAGTAGGCCAGCGGTTTTTGGCACTTGTGACTACGTCGATAGAGCTGAAGGCCTTGATCAATAAGTGGGAGGGGAGAAGGGAGATTCATGCTTATTTGGTAAACGATATTTATCAACTTGAAAGGCCAACCTATGTGTAATGAAATATATCAAGTTTAGATGGCCAAGAGATGGAACGAAAGAGTAAATTTGGATGAAGGGCAAATGGTACCAATCAATCACTAAGTAAATAACGGATGAAAGAGTGCATACTTGATGTACGATATAAATGAAAATGGTTATGCAAGCGTTAAAGCGAAAATGATTGTTTAATGTCACGTGGTGTGGCGCGTAGGCTTTACAAGAAGCTAGAGACCTTCTCTGATTCATATCGCAACAGGCAGTATTTCTGATACAGCTCTGTGTATTTATATAAACGGACCCAGGATCTCTGTAAGAGCTGCTTCTGACATCCAAGAGTGGTACCACAAGGGGATCAGTTGGTGGACGATATATCAGATTAGTCCGAGATGTGACTTTTCACCGGAACTGTCACTTAGTAAATGGCATGCGCAGTGTTACGAATGGTGATACATAGATTCGTCTGAAACCACGACTAGTATGATATGTAGCAAACAAATGTCGTTAAAACAAATCTCTTTATTCTACGAGCATCGAATTTATTTTAAGTTTGTTCATCATTGCAAGCCGAAGATACATCATTAATACCAAAGGGTGACTTATATTAGCAGTAATTGGTAAGATATCGTCAATCTTTTGCCTATCCATCCAACACGTCGGTCGTTTTTACCCTTTTCTTCACGAGCACCCTTGTATCATACCATAGTAGCTGGCATTGTAGCCTTTCTTGCCATTATACTGACAGTTACTGACGTTTTTACGTCTGATCCCATGACATGTAGGCTCTCCTTTACACCACCTCTCCTTATTTGGTCATGACTACTGAAGTGTCTTTAGAAATCGATCATATATTGAACTTTCGACTTCCTCGAATATATCCTAGACCAAATCAGAACATACGTTAAGAAATTCACAAGCGACAAAAACAACACACTCCATCTGGTGGAACCAGTCGTTCCACTCCCTAAGCGCTAAGATAGAGCATGAAACAACCACTTTCATAGACCATGATGTGTCTTCGTCAGAGGATAGAACTCGGAGGCTTTCTCACAGGGCAAGCATTCAGCTCCAGGTCAAATGTTTGTGCCAGACGAGATGTTAAGAAGAAAGTCACATAGGAAGAAGAGAAAGACCCCAAATAATGGGCAGCAGGTACAATTGTGCACATGAACTCTGCGTTAGACAGACTCGGGTGTAAAGCACCACTATCATATAAACATAGGTTCTAATGGACCTAGACACATAAAGTGTACGTGAGACATATCTTAGAAGATTTACCTCTTCATTTTCTACTTTATATGTTTCACGATTGATCCGACAGATGCTGTCGTTTTCCCGCCTTTACGGACACCTCCGGTCGGTTTCATCTGTCTGTTCACAAGACAAGTTTAATACATCTTTGGAGCCACGAGACGCCATTATGCCAAAACTCGTTACACGTTTAAGCAGTCTCGTACACTGTCGTTCTAAATTATTGCTCTGATCTGATGCTGTGGTGTCAATCTTCAAGGCAAGACGATATATTATGTGTCTGGGGTTCGCTCCGGTAGGCTCTATAGACCACAACCTTAATCCATAATATATTTTTCTCTCTGGTGATATGCTCTCTGTCTCCCTATGGTAACTTTACCAACAGTCTTCAGATTTAATATTTCCCAACCTTCACGTTATGGAGTGATGTGTCCTGGACAGAAATGCATCCTCACAGAGTGACATGTGGAAATCGTGACACGACAGGGGTTATTGTATGGAAAACATAAAGGAATAATCATAGCAGATAAGCTTTGGTTATTGCAAATTGTGGTGATTAGTCCACTGGTAGTCGACTTGCAAGTTTTAGTTGCGAGTCGGTAATTTTTGTATAAACTAACGTTTAACACGAGACGTTTTTAGATATTCTGCGTGATTCATTACGCCTTCTCCATCTACTCTCGTTATGTGTAGTTATAATCAGCATTACACCAGCGACTTTAATTGCGTTTGTGTAGGTCTATTAGAACTTGCTTCAAGTGGTAAACTTAAATCACATGTAACGACTGCTCGTTACAGCAGTTGACTAGAAAGTCATTCTTTTGTGTTGATTGAACATGCACGTGCGCTCACGAGCTTTTCAATTCTATTTTTTACTGTCTGGATATGTCCTCATTTTACTGCTCATTTGGCAGCATACCAGTTATTTGCTTTCGAAATAAAAAATCTTAATGTCTACTGATGTAAATGATTTTATCGATTTCAATCACTACATTTCAGCAAAAGGTTCATTGGGTTGCTGTTACGTGAAAATGACATTTTGCTTGTCTATTTGACACACATGGACACATGTTTAAGAAAGAAATATATAGAGATAATTGAAAATGAAATGTTTTGTTTATTTGCATTTGATACTGCCATTTTTGCAAGCTAAAGTAACAATAGGCACCATCAATAATAGCAGTAACAACAGAAAAGAGAAGTTTTCGGTATATAAAATTGATATATTAGATAGAAGTAACCTGTTTTTACAGTTCATCTCTAAATATTTTTTCCGAACGCGACATTTCATTCGTTAACTGGAATCAGATGTTGATTTTGCTGTTTTTAAGAATTTAATGCAGCTTTCTATTAAAACCTAACCAAGCTGTTAATACGCTGTAAATACAGAACATTCCGTGATTTGTACTGGGGTACAACTGAGTCAAAAATGTAGCTGAAACCCATATAACCATTGCAAAGTCAATATTTTAATTAAATTCGAACGTTTACATTAACAATGCTACATCTTATTCACAAACAGTTTTTCAAATATTCCGAATTTGCATATTACAAAGTTATCTGCACTTGCGGGTAGGTATTGATTGTGACGTCATGTGTTTGCGAGTGTAACGTCATATGTTTCGGAGAAAAATGACGAGAATTGCGCTCACAAAATAATGACGTAACAATCGATACCTACCCGCAAGGGAGCTAACTCTGTATTATGCAAAGACGGAATATGTACTTTTTCGTTGTGTACGTAAGCTGGATAGTGCGATATACTGATGTCACAGAGATGTGGACTTGTCGTGGTCTCGCAGAATCGCCAAAGCACCACATGCATATCATAAATATTTAATGACGACCTATGGAGAACATCTTCATCGATGACACGGCTCCCCGGCTCTGGACAATGTTGTCTTGCCATCTGTGTAGAGTTGACAGGCTGCTACTACAGGCGGTCTGTATAATTACGTCTGACTTCGATCAGAGATTAAGACGTTGAACACCTACAGCAAAAAATACCTCAACAACAAATGAAAGGAAATGCATAAATAAAACGGCATTTAATACATTCAGTTGGTGACCATAAAAACACAATGTCTGCCTCTGATGAGCCTTTAAACACAGACACACGTAAAAAGCGGTAAAGGGGGATAGCAGCAGTCTTCTCTCTGCTTCCAATATCCCCTGCCATCTTTTGCTACTTTTGTGGACATTTACTGAAACTCACGGTTACGTGATGGCGGTACGGTGATTTAACTATAATTACCTGACGCTAGTCAAGAGCAAAACAACCCTTCTGGGAATTGTTTCTCGTACGTCACGTTACAAAATCAAGTATAGTGTTGTTTTGGTATCAGTTATCCAATTAAAGCAATGCTTTTTTCTGGTTATGCTCGTTTAGTTAACTGTTTTATATTGAGGATAGTCCCTGGACGCCGTTCCGTAGTAAACGGCACACAGTTCTGCTAGATGATACATACTAGCAGCTCTACGTGTATCTCACAGTGGTCTAATTCACTTGGAATGTAAATTAACGGTGATGGTCCATCAGTGTCGCAAGAAACACTTGGTTGTAGTGTAATTATTGTTTTGCTCCTACGAATATTATCGACCTACTATCTTGCACTTCACGAAGTACAGGCGTACAGAACGTTTGCTACACAGTTATGAACTGTTTTGTAGAAGTGGGTTGTACACCAGAAATAATAGATCAGTTTTCCTCGTTGCGCATTCCTGTTGTAACTATATACTTTTATTGTGTTTTGTAGATATCACACATTTATGTGAATAAGTTTACATTTATTTTATATACATGTTTGTAGCAAGTGGTTGAGAGGTTATTGCCTGATTTCTTGCTCATGAAACGACCAAGCCAATGCTGTTTTAACGACAACAATTTCTTGACATTTGAGATAGAACCTTTTATTCTCAAACTGAACACTTGCGGTTGTAAACTCACATATACGGTAGCTGCTTAGCTATGCATTTTGTGCTCAAATGACTTTTGATATCTAGACTTTAATCTGTTTTAATTTTTTAGTTTGTAATCTGAGGAAACATTGCCCAGTATATACCGCCCTAATGATAACTAAATAGTCTACTGTGGCTACACAGGCCCTGTGGTCCGACACGACACTAATCACATGTTTACTTTGTGTGAAGTTTACACTTATGTCGCAAACACCGCTAACGACGAAATATGATATACTTAAAAGGAAGAAAACAATTTTCAAAGAAAGATTGATTTGTGAAACGTTTACAAACGAAACTTAATTTCCTGTTTTATATTCCTTAATAACGTGGTCGTTATCGTGCCAGTTGGACGTGGGAAACTGAGTTGATGACCACATCTATGAATGGAACAACTCACACAGGGAAGTATAAAAAAGGAAAAAAACCAACAGTATAATGTATAGATTTATGCCACAATATGACGTAACTTTCGGTTTAGGAGGTAATCACTGCCAATTGTAACATGAGATCAGGCGTGTGATTGGGATATGTAAATCACTTCATGAATATCATATAACTATGTAATAACGGATCATCTGACCTTTCCATAATTTAGACGATCCGTTCTCGGTAGTTTGCCACCCCATAGCCATTTGACTTGTCGGCAAGTTTTCATCTCCGGAATTCATAAATGGTGGTCACAGTTACATAAATAATTCATACACAAAGAAAGTTTATTGTATCCTGTTCCTATAGCGTAGACTTACTCAAGCCGGCTATTTCAACTGACAACAGGTCGTGTAACGTTAAAGGTTAATGCAGACTACATGTAATAATGTAGACTAAATACACTTTAATTAGATGTTTAGACATCAGTTTTTGTCATACATCCTGTCGGTAATGTCTTTGTCTCGTTTAATCTATAGCACCCTCTGTTTAAGTTAATCTCTCTGTCCTTACGCTTGATTTCGGCCCATGTGTAGTTCATAGTGGTCTCACTTACTTTCTTTTTCAGTTTCTCTCTTTTATTTCTCTTTTGGCTTGGTTGTCATTTCATTGTCTCACAGTTTTCACCATTATAAGACCCTCCTAATATCTTTCCTTTCCATCTGTTTTAATCTGTATTGTCCTTCATTCTCGTTTTAAATGATTCCTTTCTTTCCTTTAGATACATGTATACGTGTTCTTCCTTTTATCAATTCCATTATTGTATTTGTCATCTGTCTCTGTTTTATTTAGATTGTTCATCCGTTCTTGCTGTCAATGTTTCCTCTGTCTCTAATTATCCAGGTTGTCCTTTTCCCGTCCGCAATAGACATCCTTGTCTTTTTGGTCCCCTTCCCAGCCCATTATCATCCTTTGACTCTCTCCGCTATGCGTTTTGGGCTGCACTTTCTACTTCCCAAACTATTAATATTTTTCTCTTTTTGCTCCCAATTCCGTCCCATTATCCACATCTCATTGTTTCCATTCTATATGTATCGGCATTTCAAGGATCCCAACAGCCCAGCATCAATGGAAAACCTAAAAGGTTAGTAACGGTATATGGTAATATTTGCATTGATTGTTAAAAGTAATGTAGTAATTTAGAAGAAAATGGAGTGTCATAGAAACTCATTAATCAATGTTAGATAAAATATGTAAAGATACTGTGAAACACTTCCAAAGAAAGTCGATTGTTTTCGCGCTATAGAGGTATTCATGATCAGAGCAACACATGCACAGTTTATGCCAGTGACAAAGCTTGCTAGAAAGTCGCTGTCAATTATATCTGGTATTTATGGAGGTCGTGCCGTTAAATACGCATGTCTCCATTTCTTTATTTGATCTGTTGTCTAGGCCACGTTCTTACACCGAGAGTTAATACACCGCCATCTCAAGGTTCAGCTGTCATGTGTCACGTGCCACACTCATTGTGTCATAAACTTCAATAATGTCGCCCAATTATACCCATCATCATTTAGTTTTGTGACAGAGACTTGCGCCGAAATGATGCATGATAATGATTTGCGACGATTAGTTACTTTTATGTTTTTCCTTTAATCGCTCAACTTTAAAACTTCACAATTATACTTGTATTGACAATGTTTGGTTGCATATAGTTGAGCGTATTACCCAAATGACGACATTTTGCCTATTTAGCTTAAACGTTGTTAAAAGGTTGAATGGTCATTGAAATGCATCACACTCACAACCGGAAGTGGCCGATACATATCCAAGAAGGTATTTCCTGTTTACACAAAACATCATCAAAAGATAAGATCGACTTCAGGAAGTAATCAATCCTGGGTTAAATCACTGTATTCAGTAAACATCCACAAAATATCCCCGATTGGATGTAAATGTCTTTTGATAAGTTTCATACGGCGTATTTACTCTGGTTCTAATTTCGTTTCCTGATGTTTACACAATTCAGACCAGACAAAGTGAAGAGTTCACAAATATTGATTAATTTACAGAACAATCAAACAGAAAGCGACGCAATTAGATTTGAAGTGAGTTGTGTTAATTATGGGTAATTGGGTATCGATATAACAGTTTTCACAGGCATTGTATTGTAAGTTCTGATTTTGGACAGATTTCTTTATCACTATCGAGGACCTCACACATTCGGAACAATGTCGTTGTCTAATTTGTTGATAATAGTATTAACACTAAACAAAAGAATTGCATTAAAACATTCTCTGGCAAAAGCAAATTTGACATTCAGAACGTTGAAATGCATATTATGAACAGCAGACAGCAACCTATGTCTAATTATTTGTTATCTTTCGAAGTCGATACAATTATTCATAGGTTCGCAAATATGAAAAGGAACTTAAAACTATCATTTATCAAACATATTTATATGGAGTTTTTATTTATACTACTTATACGTACATCTAAATGGTGGCAAAGTTGGAAGGTCACGTGAATTTTACCCTTGTTCTGGCGCACCGACACTTAGGGGGCTGATGCAAAGACACACACTTGACACCAGGGTTCAAATAGGATGGGAGCTTCTTCTATAACGGAAGGTGTTTGTTAACACTCTCGCTCCATAATACCGATAATTGCTCGCTTGTAATTGGCATCATATCAAAATTTCATATCTTACACCGTGAGGAGACGAAAGTGCCCCGAGCTACTAATGAGGGTAGCATCACGTCTAGATACGGTGGCTGTATGGCACGTGATCTATATGTAAATCTGCTGTAGGCGCGGGGAGATATCGGAATAAAGTACTTGGTTATGTCGGTGATTAGGGTTTGCCAATAGAAGCCTAAAACAAGAAAATGAATGTTCTTTTTCGTCTGTGTTGTTATCATCCAGAACGTCCTCTCAAGTACTTGTTGTAAGCATGTAGTGACAGTATTTATTTATGGAGGCTGTGGAATGTCACCCATTGTCCTCTTGATATTACTGTACTTTTTGAAACTCTTAACAGCGGAAAACTTAATGGATTGCAAAATGGTGATCATGTTACATTACATATATTTTACTCTACAGACTTGCAGTGGTACAAGACGTTCACGCACCATTGTACATTACGACAACTCTTTATCTCAGGAAGATGCTATAATGACTTTCCACTTAATGACAATTGTATATAATCATTATCTGTGACATCCTACCACACCCTAACATCCTATGTGTTGCATAGTGGATGTAGTTCGGTAATGTTTTTGACGGGTGGTAAGCCGGGGGAGGAGGGGATAGGTTAACGACTGACACACACACACTTTTATCAGAAAACTGAGAGGTATTTCTTAGTACAGAGAAATATATCACTCTCTCATGTTTAGGTAATAGTGATATCATGTAACACTTATTGTAGATTGTATAGTTAGGTTATACAGTTTTATGTGTCTAGACGAAAACAATGATTCTTTGGTAGTATTGTTTACACCATGCATAGAGGAGATTGAAACGAGCATAGGATAGACTGAAACAAGTTGAGATATGGAGACTGAAACGAGTCTAGACTAGGAGAGACTGAATCAATTTAAGTTTGTAGGGGAGACTGAAAATAAACATGTTTATCCCATGTTGTTCCAAACTTTATTTATATTTATGGCCAAATTTGATGAAGTAGTTTACGTGATGCATTATACTAATTTGTCTAATTAAGCATACCACGTGAATTACTAAGCAATGCTTCTTCAGGGGAAATGATATATTGCTCGTAATGATATATTTAGGTATCTTTATTATTTTGTTTTAATAAATTAATCTTTAGTATTAATTGTTTTGATTATCATTTAATGTTGTATTCACCGTTGTCTCATTTGTCGATAAATTATAATAATATACTTGACATTAATTGGACCCTCAGATTATATACCTATTGTCTTTTACATCAACGGTATATTGACCACCTTCATCTGACACTCATCAATGTTAAAAGGAGTGTTTACAAGGGAGGCATTCATCTTTTTTTTAATCTTATATGTAAAGTGGATAAACGCGTTATAGGAAATGAAACTCACTTGTCACAAATATAAGCTGATGTGATTTAGTTAGGAGTACCCTTCACGGTAAGGCCTAGTTCAGAGGTTTGTATTTTATCTCTATTTTTTGCAGTTTACATGCAGGAAATTTTTTTACTAACAAGGAAGTTGCACTCGTTACAAGTTATTTTTCTATTTCCTATATCCTTTTTAAATAGCTATAATTGATAAGACTACGTTACACTGATCTTTAAGACGTTGTTCCTGCTGGAGAACCCAGCTGCAGGACATCATAGTTGTTATCGTATAACTTTTAAGAGAGAACGTCACTATTGTTAACACTTGAGAATGTTATCATGAATGATATACATAATTGTATATAATCAGTTTGGAATCTAATAACTTTCATATAAAAAGAGCTTTACGAAGGGAGATAATTATGTAAGAATATTAATCAGTGGGAGGCTGTGATTGTCGGAGACACGTGGTCAATAATGTGCAATTTCTCATCAGAAAGCAATCACATTGCATGCAGGTTTACCATCGGGACGTCTCGTAGTTTGATATATAAAAGATATTGATATTTTTATGTTATCAAGCCTTGGCAATAGAGACAGAATTAATTATACTCACTATCGACAGAATAAAACCATTGGCCGACTTTTGAGAATTCTTAAATATTTGTACAGAAAATCCATTTCATAATAATGTTTAGATTTCTGTATAGTAATGTTTCTAATTGTTTATTTCAGGTCTGAAACAACACAGCCTGGTCACCAAAAGTTAGATTAATATCCACGTTTTGTTCTCATCAAAAGTCACGTGACCTGGAATCGTACCAATATGTGGTGTTATAAGCAGAAAAACATCACCGATCTCCGGATAATCAGCACAACGCGCCAGACTTTATAAAGCTGGAATTTTATTTTCGTAATTTGTGTAACCTACTTTGAATGACAACTGTGTGTATATCGTGTCTAAGCTTTGGATTTAGAGTGGTAGGGAGTGTGGCTGGGTATATAACGTCAGTGATTTCGAATCAGGAAACAAATTATTACTTTGAGTGGTAAGCTGTCGTTTCGTGACGTCATATTTCCTGTGGTAAACAATTGGAAATATAATTTGTTCGTATATTACTTTGTGGTTTTCATCATTTGAATGGTATAGCTGCAATTTCTCTCACATTTACCATTAAATGAGCAATTTGAATACTACCATGCGTGCTAGAGGGAAATTGTCGTTTCTCCGGTGAAGATTATTCTAAATTGTAAATTTAAAGAAAAACGTGTGTTGGGTCCGGCTGATTCCATAGTGTGTTCTTCATATCCATGGCGCATACTGCAACGATGCCGACTCAAAATGACGTCATGGTGGACTCTTTCGAGCGGGAAAATCCGTACTGTACAACGGAGGATATAATACGGTTACGGAAAACTGGTCAGGTTAAGGAAGGGATTAAACACTTAAAGGAAAAATACGACTCAGTCGCAAAGTTTGGGCCACAAACAACAGTGAACGGCTCCGCAGCAGACGACCAAGGTGTAAAAAGGCGGGAAAATCCTACAATAAGAGTGACCGAGCCAGCTCAGTCTTCAGAGGACTATCGACCAGTGAGTTTCACAGAGGGTGTGACTGAACAGGACATTTTACAAGTAGATACTTTCTTCAAAAGTCATAAAACTGATGTGGTTGTTTGCAATTGTCTTGCCAATTTGTATTTCGGAAAGGTCATGGGTGGAAAAGATCATTGGAAATTCGCCATGACTGGAATTCCCGTTCTTGTTCTTGATACCGGTGAACATCATCGTAAACGGAGATTACAGATCGTGTTGTCAGAGAAAGGTAGCGGATTCATGTTATGGAAAAATAAGGTTGATCATTTAACGGAGTACTCCGCCCCTCATACGAACTTCCACACCCTCCATCTTACAACCGATCACACACGTCTGGCAGGCCTCAGTTTCGACGACGGAAGTGCGGCTACGGAGTTTTACAACGCACTCAGGAAACTGACCTCAGATCCGAACGATGAACTGTTCAATATCAGCAAGTCGAAAAAAAAGAAAAAGTCACAGAAAAGCAAACAAAAGTTCAAAGCTCCAAAGAAAACGGAGATTTCACAACCATGCTGTTTCGTGCACGTGACAAAACTTGAGAGACCATTAAATGACCTCTCGTTGGTATCCGGCCCGATGGGTCTCGAACATACTACGAAATCTCCCGATGATGAACGAGAGGAAAATGCTTTGTCTAGTCGAGCCGGTAGCAAACTAACTTTGACAAGTGACAGTACGAGTTCTGGGATATCGGAGGACATCCGATCGACGGACCAGTGACGCGGAACTAACTTTGTTATCCTCTAATTTGACTTTGTTAATTTAGTTTTTAAAATGTTTATGGTGCTAATGTAGTCACGTCGAGACGATGTTTGCCACATACAGTGGTTACCAAAAGCGTTTCAGTGACACAGACTAATGTTAATGATTGTTATGACATTTTAGATATTTTCAATACCCTATGCCAGCCGACTTCCAGCAACGCCTTGTATATGTCATCCAGTGATATCGTTTGTATGTTTTAACTTCATACGTATGTTATAACATAAACAATGCAATAGTATTACTGCAAATCCAATATTTTCGCGAGAAATCGACGCTTAAGGTACCTGTTATACACAATGTTTTGTTTTCGAAAGCTAAATACACTAAACAAAGGTAATTCATTATCTTATTCTATTCTGTAAAACCTCGTAAATACGTTCATAATTGATAATACGTTTTGTGAAAATTGATTATCACGGGAAATACTGGATTTACAGCATTTATAACCTGATGTAATACTGATCGATTAAGCTTGTGTATTTCAGTGTTAATATCCGTACCCAGCTTGTCTTTTATATATACGTCTTTCATTGGTCTATTGTCAGGCTCTACTTGGTGGGGTTGAATTTGATTCAACGACGTCGTCAGATCTGAAACTATTTGTTCAGCTTTCCCCATTGCTAATTTTCAGAACTACATAAATGTTTAAGCTTGTGTTCGTTCCAATATGGCCATAAAGAAAAGATAATAGTATTATTATGGATATTATCAATCACATATGTACTAGTGTTCGACTCTCATAATTATTGCTGATTGCCACCATAGATACGAAAAGGTCTGTTTCGATTTATTAATTCGGACCTGACAACTGTTACAAATTCTTAATACATGGTTCTTGTACAATTTTTATTGCATTAGCTGAACACAGTATTGTACGTATATGTAATATGTGTATTGGCCGATGGTTGGGAATAGTTGTCAGGTCCCTATTGTTTTATCGTCATTTTATTGACAGTATTGTCGTCAGATGATGTTGAAAAGTTTGTTATTCTAAACATTTCCTTCATCAATAGACCGCATAGATAACAATAACAGAGTTGAATATATATTTTATTGGGTACTCTGCTTCAGCTTGTTCAATTCTTTTGTAATAAATATTGAATATAGCAAATATGTCTATATTTGAATTTTTGCCAATCTGTCCTTTGAAGTTAGATCGAGCACTAGATCGCCTTTGCTATAATATAAGGCTGCGGATATAGTCACGTACCATCAGATATTTGTAATAGGTAATTATCATCAAAGAAAATATAACATTACCTGCATATACCTGCACGGATTTTGTATACCTGCAATTTGTTATAAAATTAACATCAAAGTGTGTTTAAAAGTGAATGTGTCCAATATATGAACTACAAGCGTTTCGTGTGAAATATAATACAAACGCATCTGTCATTCCATCTAATATATCTTAACATTATCACATGGGCGTGGATGGCTACTGTACCATGTTTATCAATATATTTGGGCTTTTGAATGTGCAAACTCTTTGTGCACGAGAACTTGCAAGCACCTTGGGAGTGTAGTCTAAACTTAACAAAGTTATAGCTAACCTCAAATAACCCCGCATATCCTGTCAAGTACGGAAATAGGTTCGACAAGCGTCTTATAAATAAACAGGCGGAAAAGGAACGAACTTTCCGGAATCAGAAATATCACAGACGATCCTATTTTTGAAGAGGGATGTGAAATGTGTAAAGTTGCAAATGAAGCACAATAAACATGCATAAGTAAGTATCTATGAATCATAGAGGTTTCTCACATCTCGTAACTTCGAGAACCAACATTTGTGTCCTGACATTATGACTGTCTGATATAACCACAAGAGGAAATCGTGTTATATAAATAGGTAAAAAAATGACGATATTTATAGTAAACTATATTAAATTGCACCAATCACAATTTTTAGTTCCTTAAGGACGAACTACTTTCTGCAATTACACTATTTTGTTCCCCTTTCCGTGTATGCAAACCACGCTATATTACACCTTAAAGATTCACAGAGTAGAGATAATTGACAGCAAATATGCCTACATTAGAATGAAATCAGTGGTGTCCAAAAAGGTGACAGATCACTTAATTTGCTGACAACAATTTAACATCATTCGGCAATATCATTATTCAATATTCATTGTCTTTCAAACCATCACACATAGTCAATAGAACCAGAACTATTTGTTACAAAAATTAGTGAATGTTACATTGAAGAAAACAAAGTGGCATTCATATTTACTCACTACAGACTGATTTTTCAAGATGTAAACCTTAAGACTTCAAATTATTTTAGAAGCGTTGCAATAGTTTTTCTCCGACATCATAAAAGGCAGGGAAAAACTTTAAATTCAAAGTAATAGGGGCAACGTTCCTTCGGTCCACTTTTTCATTCTGATTATTTGAAGTTAAGAGATTTCCTTGAGGTAGCATCAAGAAAGAAGACTGCTGTGTCTGCTGGCGATTCTAACGGCTTGCAATTCCCTAGACATTTCAACAAAACACTGCCAGTACAACATTCGTTTGTCAATCGCTTAGACAAGGCGAAGCTCTAAATGAATGTTCAGACCACGTCAGAATTCCTCTGGAACTAATTAAGTATCTGTTTTGTGATTCATTTCGTGCCTTTAATTGAACGATTGAGCGCCTTAGAGACCTCGTCAGCTGTTCCAGATTCTCACGATGTCAGCTGACCTTGAAAACTGCAATAGCGTTGATTGATAAATGTATTTAATGTTTTAATTCATCAATGACGCATATATGTTATTAAATACGTTCATTTTTAACACGTCCTGTTACCTGACGCGTTCAATAAAGTTACGGAAAATTCTGAAGGTTTCCGAGTGTCTTCGTATGATAAGTATACTTACAATTAAAGATTCGTGGATTTGCAAAAAGATAGAAATGCCAATTTCATATTCTTTACATCTAACAAAGCTAAGAAAAACGTGTGGTTAGTTTAAAACAATATTCCATTTCATTAGTCAATAACATAATTCATGCAGGTACAAAATAAATACGGGTATAAGGGATCGCAAAACGAAAGTTCACACCAATGTCTTTCTATTAATAGCCCTAATTTATTGCTTCATGTCAGCGACAACCATTAATAACGCATATTTTTTTAATCATGAGACCACAAGCAAATCAAAATAAAGAGAGAAAAATGGTAAGAAACTTTTATGAAGCTGAAAAGTATTAGGTACAGTTTATATATATATATATATAGACCTATCCTAACATATATGTATATATTTGAACCTACCTTAAAGTCCACTGACCATTTGTAGACATTCAAGTAAGTAATAAAGAAGGTTGATACCAATTAAGTACTGGATAGGTGCATATGTATAAACTGTAACTACTGGTTATCATATCCCTGTGGTTAATTATATGCCCTCCGTCAAAACAATGCATACATCTACATTGTACCATAAAGGAATTATTGGCGAAATAACCCAACGGCATGACACAAATCTGAATTCAACTTGGTACAAATGTTGCACATAAACAGTTTCCTGATAGGACCATCTTGGCACGATATTTTAATCAGTTTAACGTAATACAGTGGATGCAAAACGGCTTCGGTTCGTGCCACGATCCGCAAACAATAAAACAGCATACGGATTGGCCATTTACACATCTAATGCTGCTTCAAGGTAAAAACCATGAAGAGAATATTGGCTTACAAATGACGTTTAGATTTGCGTTCCGTGAATTATTGATTTAAAAGTCGTACTAGGTCATACAGATCGGGAAACCCTCGACAGAACACGATATTGGAACAGAATGGGCGTATGCACTTAAAACATGTAAAGAGGCCGCTAAGACAGTTCCTGTACATCTGCATCAATAATTCAAGATCGGTTTGTCTTAATGTGGAGTGACATCATCTTCAAATGAGACTGAAGTTTCGTTTTATTTTTAGGTTTACCACACAGTAATATTCGTGTACAGACATAAAAAACAGTAAATGGTCGTTATTGGTAAATATATAATAGTTTTCTTTTTGTGATGTCCATAGCAAGCAAATATTCAATTCTTATGTTCTCTAGAAAACTGTGAAAGCAAAATCTTTGCGATATAAAGATTCATATTGTTTCCTTCCCTATTAAAAGATAAGCAGATACCTCGAGATTAAACATATCAATATCACCTGGTTCTATCTCTTTACATGATAACTGTAGTGAGAACATCTGCGTTTAGATACTCGAAGGTTTTATTCGGATATAGAATCTCAAATCAATACTTCAAAGGAGACAGAACAGTTATCTGTTCATCGAGGGTTATTGTAGAAATAAAACTGGGTTTGTGGCGCGAGACATTCCACCATCAGGGAACAAAAATCAATGCACTTTAATAGTGGAAGTGAATTGGATGTTTTACCACATGTACATCTATTGATATTCTTTTAGATTACGATGATTTATTAAAAATGGTTTAAAAATCAACAAAGACAAATGCAAAACCGTATACAGAGCTTAAAAGAACTAAGTTTATTGTTGTGTTTTGGTCTCGTTTTTCGCTATTTTTATAATGAAGACGCATCTCTAGTGATCCCTTCTCTGAAATTATCTTTAAACATTATTTAGCTTTTTAAACGAATCAACAGTTCAACAGATTAACAGTTGTTTTAATGAAGCAGTAAAGATCCTTAACTGAATTCTGTCGTGGTTGCTGTGTGGCTGATATTCAAGGGTTGGTTGGAGAAGAATCATTTTGATGACTAAACGGCTCATTAGTTCGAAGACCGGCGCCATAGTCCGATCGATATTGCTATCGATATTTCGACGGAAAGAGAACTCAACCAGATTAGAAAAAAATTATCATCTCTTCGTATTTATGATGAAAGTCTTTTGAAATTGTTAATAAAAGGACAAAATGAAAGGCGGGCGTGGGATGGATATATATCATTGCTGTATTATTGTCAAAACCCATTAGAACTGGAAATGTGTAAAAATATTCACCAATCCAAAATGTTGACAACCTCGTTAGAGTTATCGCCCTTGTACAAACTATGAAAACCCGATATAATGAAGTTATTAAGAAAATACGTTTTTATCGCTCAACGTGAATACATAATGTTTGTTTATTCAATCGATGACATTTCATGATTGTGTTTTGGTATTAAATTTAACAGTAATATTAGGTTGAACAGATAAATTGCCTCCTCAAAGACATTTAATTTGTTTTGGTTATTTTTTTTCAGTTCCATAAGTTAATCGGAGCTTTACGTTAATACCAACATTTTCAGGTAACAAAGTTAACAAAATTTTAACCTCAAAATAAATTAATTCGTCCATTTGATTTCGTTTCATTCACCCTTCAGATGTTGCCCCACTAGTATACATGTAATTATTAATTAAGATTAAGTTATATGTGTCATAACTGGACATGCCTCGCTTTCTGCAGTAATTTATTGAAAACAATATGGTTTGGTGAATTAAACTGTGAGAATAATTCAAATAAAAACACAATATGTCTGATACCTTGACATTAGTTATAGTACAAAATTTTGCACTGTGGAAGAATAAAAATAATTTCTGATGAAGTTACTTTTTAATTACTAATAACGCAATAAAATGTGAAATGACCATGGTTTGGCTTCCTACTCTGACCATATGAGCTTAATCCTTTTGGCAGAATTGCCAAAATTCATTTTGAGCTCTTATTTTGTTGAGTTAATTTAAAATCTATGCTATGTAAGTATTGTAATTCTCAAAATGTTGTTAACTTTTAGTGGTGAATAGCACGAAATTAGGCTCTTCTCGATTCGACAATAATATTACGGCACATATATGTGTTATGTTTTTATAATTCAATTTTGCTTGTTACGAGAATTTTCATTGGCTTAAAAATTTACTTAATCAGCCCATAAAGGAAAAAATGGCGTCGCCGTTTGTAAATTGCTTCTGATTGGCTGAGATGACGGCGTAATGATTTCATAGACAAAAGAGTCCAAAAATGAATTTTGAGTATTGAAGAGATTATCTTTAGTAAATTGAATTATAAGGATTAATTTGAATATTTTTTTTATGTTATGACAAAAATCTGAGTGTATTCTCTTCGCGGTTTATTACATTCAGTACACTGAGTACACTCAGATTTTTGTGTTATATCTCCATAACATAAAAAATCTATTCAAGTTAATCCTTAAATCAATATTCGTTTGAAAAGGATATAAAGCTAATTGCATTATTTTAACCATGTTAGCAATTTATATAGTGTATATAAGCGCTCGATCCCTGTGAACAGCCTTTTAACAGTGACAAACAAAGCACGTACAACTAAATTTTACTATTTGGACAAGTTTTTTGAGTCCCACATTTGTTTTCGAGAGTGAAGTTGGAGATGACATATCTTAGAGCCAGCAATATACTAAAAAGTCTGCCAATGGCCGCCATCTTTGACCTGTGTTATGTATTTGTTCATATATCGTGTTGCTCCGCTCCGTTCCGACCGAATAAATGAAAGCGGGCCAAATTTAACTTCCGGTACAGAGTACTCAACCTGCGACACCCACAAACAACATAAGATTATACAATGTTATCATAAGGCTTGCCAACAGTCTACCTGTTTGTAAATCCACGTGCACATGTAGTAGCATCTACCAGTGTCTGAAGTAGTTACTATATCAGAGACATATACAATCTTATGAATGGATACACACTAAATATGGACATGGAGAAGTACTTGAATTCGGATATAAACACACTTAACATTATCACCTATTCCATTTTCGGGTTTGCTGGAGTTGTTGCCATTACACAGATTTTGATGCCCGCCGGTGCTTCCTACGGACGATACATCAGAGCAGGACACGGGTTTTATATTAACTCCAGACTGGCCTGGTTCGTGTGGGAACTTCCGTCTATTCTTATACCAGTTTCATTGTTTTTGTTTACACATTCACCTAGAATGCTGGAAACGCCAAACCGTATATTGTTTGGATGTTTTGTGCTACATTATATACACCGGTAAATATTAACTGATTATCTCCAGTATTCTTGTGAAAATTCACAAATGTATAGATAGTTAATAGAATAAAAATGGACGTTATCTTTTATATCTTAACGGGCTTCTTAATTAGCTATAAAAGAAATTCGATTATATTTCATTGTCACAATAAAGTTATCAGTTTACGTTTTTAATCGACTTTCTTAGAAGAAATCAAGGAATTTTGAAATAGAATCAGATGTATACATCGAATCACGTCATTTTCTTATTGGTTTTCACTTATAAAATAGTATTTTTGTGACGGTATGGTTACTTTATGTTTATAATATCAATTATCAGAAAAATGTATATGCACGTACTAATTATATATAGAGATTGGAAACTCCTTTATTGTCTTTGTTGACGGCAATGGGATCTCTGGTTTATATGATTTTTGTCTTGACACATGTGTTTTAAGGGTTTTAGTTTAAAGGCCCACTAACTCACGCTAATTCTTTTACATAACCAAGAAGCAAAATATGGCATAAATGTATTGTTCTACATTTCTTATGAAATATATAACATAAGATATTGACAAATTCCACGTCATTGTTTAGTATTTTAATTGATACCGTTGTAATTACAAATCGTTGATCAATACGATTAAGCAGGTACAATATGTACGCTGTACCAATATCCGAGCCAAAGTCACGCACGTTAAACAAATGAACTACATAAGCACTGTGGAGGTGATATAATGATTTTTTAGGCAAGACAATTCACCTAATAAGGTAAACACACTTCTGTCATAGCGATTTGAGCTGTTCTAGACAAAAGTAGCATTACTCTACGAGCAAGGGACTGGGTTCGGCATACAAGATATTCGACCACAATGTGTAATGGCGGACAGCGAGTGAGTTTGAACATTTCACACGCATTTCACCACCATGGGATTTTCTGACATATCACAGTAAAACCGACTGATCTAATTTCCATTAGAACTGGGGGTTTTCCGATATATATACAAATTTTAATGATTTTTGTCTTGACACATGTGTTTTAAGGGTTTTAGTTTAAAGGCCCACTACCTCTCCGAAACGGCTTTTAATTTTTAAAATTGGAATGTAAAACAAGATCGATAATTTTGTAGAGTCTAAAAATTATTAACTTATCGTTAATACTACATTTATCATCACTTTCTGAACAATTTGATTAAAATAGATCAAATATTTATTTTCATAACGCGGGTCGTATTATGTTTCCCGCCGAGGTAGTTGACTATCACTGCGCCAGACGGCAAAACAGCGAATCGACTCTCCACTGTTTTCATATATTACGCAGGAAATCTTGCATATGTTTGGTGTCGTAACCTTATTTTAGGTCATCGGTATGCATTTTCTAATATTATTAATGTTTTTTAGAAACCTTTATATTTTGCTCCGGAAAGGTAATGGGCCTTTAACCATAATATTTTTGCATAAATACAAAGTTTAAACATTATGGTTAGGTATGATAACATCTTGGCCCTGCAGGTAGGGCGGAAGAATTGTACCTGCTGCCCCTATTGCATGATCTTATCTTTTCTCTTCTTCCTAACTGACTTTCTCTTTCCTAATACCTCCCTTGGCACCGCCTCACTTCTGGCCTTGAGTTGAGCGTTCGCCCTTGTGAGGAAGGCTCTGGGTTCTGTCCCCTGGCCGAGACACACCAAAGTCTATAAAAGTGGTAGTTTCTGCTCCTGCTTAGCGCTCAGCATACAGGGAGTGGGACGATTGGTTCGCCCGTTGTCAGTATAATGTGACCGGGTGGGGTGTGTTGCTTGGTGTCTTCGGCGGCATGCTTCAGTGATATAGCACTATAAAAAGGGCAACAGTTCCACTATACAAGAAGACACGACATGAATATACCGCAGTCTCCCAAAACACACACCTTGCACAACATACACGCAACACACTACATACACGGGAGGCCGTCCTTACATGACCATAGCTTATAATAGGACGTTAATGAATCAAACAAACAAACAAACGATAACATCTTTCTTATTAAGATATTTTAACATGATTTTTGTATAAACTTTCAAAACTAGAATTGCTGTTTTTATCAATTATCTAATTAATTAAACATCAATGAAAACATTATTTTTCCTTCAAAATTTGTGAAATTTCAGTTCTGGAAAATTGTGAAATTGATAACATACCACATTTCATCCTCCTATATAAACTGTTGATGACTATAGTAAAACCCTAGACACATACAGTCGTCCCTCTGACCATAATTTTTAAGATATGTGATTTCAGATCCCTAATATACCCGTTACTGATCAGGGGAGGTAAACCCGCCTCATTGTTGACGTTTGTATTCGCTATAATGTTTTGTATGTTCAATGGCTACCTCCAGGCGGCGTATCTCCTCCAACACGCCGACTTCGGCCAGGACTGGTACAGGAATCCTCGCTTCTACATTGGTAAATAACATTATAATTCTCTGATTTTTTTTATCTACCGATTTAATTTTTATTTAAAGTTCCTAATGAAAAAGCTTTCTATACAATAAGATTTTGTTTTCTTATTACCATGAAAAAAACTTTCAAAACATTTCACAACCGAATTCATTTTCATGAATAATGACCCCAAGATAATTGTACTATGAATGAAATACCATTCATGAGTTGTAAGATACATATTTTCTATTTTTTTTTTCAAGGATTAAGTATATTTTTCTTTGGGATGTTTATAAACATTCAATCTGATCATAAACTGAGGACCCTGAGAAAGCCCGGCGAGACAGGATACAAAATTCCTAGAGGTACGTTTTGTATCTAAAGTAACAAGTTAAGATAAAATGTACCTCTAATAGAGGATTTTTAATTCTGGCCACATTTTAAGTCATGAAATACTAACATTTTTTTTGTGTTGTGATTTTTATTATCGGTAACGCAAGTTGACTCCTCTATCTCTCCAAGTATAATGTTATACTTACTACATGTCTTTGTTTTAACAGGAGGAATGTTTACCTACGTATCCGGAGCGAACTTTTTGGGTGAAATAATCGAATGGTTTGGGTTTGCAGTAGCTAACGGGACATTACCAACATTGGCATTCTTCTTCTCCACCACGGCCTCCATATCGCCCAGGGCCTTTCAACATCACAGGTAAAAACTTAGATGATACACCATTGTTACCAAATATATCCACGGCCAAATACCAATGGTAAAAAATCTATGGAAACACATCAAACAATTCATGTAGACAAGAATAACTATTGTCTGATGTAATATCCGATTACAGTGAAAAAGAAAGAAAGCATGTTTTGAAATATTTTGAAAGATATCAACAGATTATTAGTTTCAATTTAGAAATTCTACATTTTTGATTCCTTAACATAGAACTTTACTGATATGCACTGTTGCATCTTTACTGGTAATTTTAAAGTTCTACGTTTCTCAAAAAAAAAAAAAAAAATCTGATTACATATGATGTTTATTTATGCACTAATCACAAGATAATCCTGTGTATAACTATGTTGTTGTTTCCTCTTTTATAATTTACAATTTATTATGATAACTTGAATATCCCATGGCTGTATGTTATGCTATTTTCTCTGTTTTAGATGGTACAAAGAGAAATTCGAGGATTATCCAAAGGAAAGGAAAGCACTTATACCATTTATTATATAAACAAATAAAATTCTCACATCTTTTTAAAGTTTGTTACGTTTTCAGTTTTTATTCAGTAAAAGGAAATACTGAGATAACGGTTGGCCTAGCCACCTAATATTTACGGAAGAAAGTTCCATAAAAATATTGGAGTGACTTCCCCTTGTATGCATGTCAGCGATGCAGTAGTGTAGCACATTGAAATCGCGGGAAGTAGCCGTTCTGTCCTTGTAGAACTTACCAGTGTTATCAAAAATTGTAAACGGATCATAAGTTTTATTACTTTATCAGCAGCCTCTATTATCCATACTCAATGTGGATACAGACCTACCTCTATCTATAGACATCCAGTGGCGTAGGAAGATGAAACGTCATGGGGGAGCAAAGGTCCTCAATATTTTGTAACACCCCCCCCCCCCCCCCCCTTACGAGAGGAGATTAATTCAACTCCCAACCATATAATATATGCTTTATGTACATTTTTCATATATCACTAAATTTAATCCTTGTACACATTTATAGACAGTGGGGTCGCTAAAAGGAAATTAACGAAAACGCAAATTGGCCAAATTAGCGTGTGAGCGTCGAAGGCGCGAGATTTTTGTGTTTTGTTCGGGGTCTGAGGGTGACCCCCGGGATGAGTTTTATGTATTTTGATGATTTTGAGATCGCCCGAAAGCGCGAGATTTTGGTGTTTGGGGGGTCGGGGGTCTCCCCCGGGAAAAAAATTACGATTTAGAATGGCTTAGATGAGTTTTACGATGCATTTTGATGAATTTGTGAGCGCCCAAAGGCGCGAGAATTTGGTGTTAGGGGGGTCCGGGGGTCTCCCCCGGGAAAAAAAATTACGATTTAGAATGGCTGAGATGAGTTTTACGATAAAGTTTAATGATTATAAAGCGTTCTTAACATGGTAATTTTTCGATTTAAAGCTACCTGCATTTAGAAATGATAATTGTGTCGTCATAACATTATGCAACCCTTCTCGATCTGAATATACCGGCTTCACACCATCGGCACATTGTTGTGTAACATAAAAAATGAATTAATTGTCTCGCTAAGACATATAAACAAATTGATCTTTTAAGAGACATTTTTCTAAATAGTACATAGAATCCCTTGATGGACATTTTTAGTCTAGTTTTTGTGTATTGAATTTTTACTATTTAAGGTTTGACAATATGTGCTTGAACGTTTTAGGAAATGCGCCGCGCAGCGGAAAATTTTCTAGAATGAAGTACGAAAAATGTGTGCAGGAGGACCCATTTTTCTTTCAAATAAGCATTTTTAGAAAATTTCAGTCGGCGAAAATGGGGGGGGGGGGGGGAAAAAGACATGTTTGCCCCCCCGTCCTGGGGAACGGGGGGGGGGCAGTTGCCCCCCCCCCCCCCCGCTTCCTACGCCCCTGACATCTATATATACTGAACTCGGCTATAATATGGTGATAAAAAAAATGTACGTGCGAATTTCCTACACTTTGATGAGAACTTATCTACTGGTGTTTCATTTACTCTGGCTAAATTACCCGTACTATCAATCTCAATGAATGTTTATGATTACAAAATGAATATATTCCGAAACTCTTTGCTTCACATCTGGTCATATACTAAGGGAGTCGATTTACCCACTTAAACTCTGTATTGACAAACGAAAACAAGCCCTGAAATCCGAACACCATGAAATAGTCTGTCTTTGTGCTAGCCGTATATTTTTGCTCCTTATACACCATTTACCAGAAAAACGCAATATGTTTATGACAAACAAGTTCTAAAAGATTGTGAGTTATTCTTAGATGACCGGAATTGAAAAATTGTTCTTTTTGTAAAGTATAACTACTTATAGTACATATGATGATTTTATTTTGAACATCTATTAGTTTTGTATGCAGCAAAACTGCATTCCCATTTGTGTTGATATAACCAATCGATGTCAATAATATCTTCCATGGGGTATCGTTTCAATGTATAATTTGTCGTACCTCTGCTACAAGAGAAGACTGTTTAAAGTATATCAAACAGAATGCCAAAAATCATAGAAATGCATAAAACACCAGTAGTTAAATAGTCCAGAAAGCTTTTAATATAATGTATAATATTAGTCTTATATATATATATATATATAACAAGGAAAAGAACGCAATAAAAATGCAGGAAATATGGTATGATGACAAAATACGCACAAACTTCCCTCTGATATTAAATCTAACCCAATAACTTCAGTCTTAAATTCATTTCTTGATAAAACGTGAGAATTAACGTACCTATTACAACTTTGGAACTCGTAGGGGACAAAATGCCGCTTGCGCATTGAGTGCAGTTCTCTCACTTTCGATATCGACCAGTCTCCACGATGTATCAGTGGTCGAATGGAAAACAATTTTCATTTCTATTCCATACCTACCTGTCTCTAGACATACCTGTACTCTGCACATTGGTTAAACGATCTATGTGCTGTCCATCAAGAATGTTTTATTTTACATAAGAGTCTTTGATTAAAGGAAGTATCTTATCGTCTTTACCTGACACTGTCCGTACCACTACTATAGATAGTTAAGAAGCAGCCACACATCTATGACACATCTAACTTATTATAAATAAACCCTGCTATGTTTCGTCCTCGGACTCTACGGCCATGTTTAAAGTATAGTTATGATGAAGTAGATACTTTATAAATCGGAGCGAAAATGCTGAACTCCTGATGAAAAAATGCGAACTCCTAATGGAAAGTACAAATTCATTAAAATGTAATGGAATTTTTGTGAAAGTTTTTTTTTTCTGTTATGATATGATTAATGTTTCTATTTCCAGATCTTTGATGGGTAATACATGTATTTCTTTGTATCGAGTCATCATAGGAATTAAACATCTTTTTCATTATATATGTAACAAGTATAGCCAGTCAAGTTAGTGAGGTGGCCCTGCAGGTAGGGCGTTAGAATTGTACCTGCTGCCCCTATTGCATGATTTAAAAAGGCAACTAAATTTAAGATCTTATCTTTTCTCTTCTTCCTAACCGACTTCATTTTTCCCAATTCCTCCCTTGGCACCGCCTCACTTTTGGCCTTGAGTTGAGCGTTCGCCCCTGTGAGGAAGGCTTTGGGTTGTGTCCCCTGGCCGAGACACACCAAAGTCTATAAAAGTGGTAGTTTCTGCTTCTGCTTAGCGCTCAGCATACAGGGAGTGGGGCGACTGGTTTGCCCGTTGTAAGTATAATGTGACCGGGTGGGGTGTGTTGCTTGGTGTCTTCGGCGGCATGCCTCAGTGTTATAGCACTATAAAAAGAGCAACAGTTCCACTATATAAGAAGGCACAACACGAATATACCGCAGTCTCCCAAAACACCCACCTCGCACAACATACACGCAACTCCGCATACATGGGAGGCCGTCCTTACATGACCATAGCTGTTAATAGGACGTTCATTAATCAAATAAACAAACTAGTGAGATGGGGAGCTAAAGAATATTTAAGGCATATTTATACTCTATTATTAAGTCAGTCATCTTCACGGTTTTTTTCCAACTCATTAAAAAACAGGTAATAGACAATAATTTGTTGGACCGATATTGAAAAGGAGACAACAACCGATTGAGGTCAGTTTTGAGTATAATACAAATAACATAAAGCAATTCGTTCAAACTGTCATAACAAAAAAATGTAAATTGTAACCGGTTGATTATTGTTAAAATGCAGGTTATTTTGGGTATATAATCAGTTTTCTACGTTTAAAGTGAATAGTCGGGCAAAGAAAACCAGTCTAAATGCGTTCATTGGCCTTCCAAAAGTTCACACATATTAATACGACGGTCAAGTTCTGCTTACGTTTCCCAGTTCTGACCATTGAAATAAAGAAAAGTTGAAAGCATTGAAAGCGAGGCTGCGTGGAAATGTAACCACGGACATAGTCAGCCGGGAGGACGTTTTAGGATTCCTATACTTTAAATTAATATCTTCGTACGCAGACAGATTTTGACGAGAGATTTTATTTTTTTATTTCATAAGAAATAATACTGGATACATTCACACCATTTTTACCGACTTTAGCCATCCTTGCCCGACTGTTCACTTTAAATACATTAAATGAACGCAACATTGATATTGGCTTATCGGAATAGTTTACTATGTACACATTATACATATAGACAGCTTTATCACCGCGCGTGATGGAAGTCTGGACTACAAATGGCAAAATCTATCAACATGTCGTCTAATAATGAATCTGGGTTAAATGAAAGAAAATAATAAGTTCAGTCCATGATTTCGAACAATGTGAACAATGTTTGGAAAAAAACAACATTTTTATGACTTGTCAATTATCTTGCTGTTGATTTGAGAGGAATTATCTCGAGAGAGTGATGTTCTTTTTCCCACGTCATATATAACCCAGGTGTCCAATTACAAACATGTCAGGGTCTCGGCTACAGGTGATGTCGTGTTCAGATTGACTCGACTGGTAAAAATAAGATATTAAACCATTAACAAAAGTGTCTTATGACAGATCTATACTTATTACAAACTTTGGCCTTGTTACCCTGGTAATTAAGAAATTTAACCTCGACCACAAGATGTCAAACGATTGAGACGTTTTATTGTCTTTTTGTATTGGTATATTCGTCATATATATTCCGTTTTCATTTCAAATCGGGCTCGACGCAAATGCATTTTTTTTTCTACTTCGTTTGTCTTCTTTTCGGTATACTGTGAACCTCTTTTTATTTTATGAATGACTTTAAATGCTATCAATACGTATTTTCTTTCTATATTCATTTTATTTATGATTCCTTTGATGGCCTTTATAGGTGCTAAAGACTTTACAAAGGAAACGTGATTACTCTGTAGTCTACATTGTTATCAATATAAAAGTAAACAGTCACGATAACCGGCTAACAGTTGGGCATGTTTGTGGTATAATGGTGTTAACCATCTATCTCAGTGTCTTTGTTTGTCGCTTTTATTAAAGTCACGCGATGGGTAGGAACAGTTTAACAAGAATTACAATACAAAGTCTTATATTAGTAAAATGTCAATAGAATCTCAAAAATCCACGTGTCAAAAGATTGCTTAAGAGTTGGTATCTATACTTATTTGTTAACGTAAGAAAGTTTCATTTCTGAATCGTACTAGTCGGTTGTATGTTGTTCCCGTTGTCCTGATGAAATAGTAAATGTCCTGGAATTTATTAATCTGAGTACCTTCTAGCACACAGAAAATCAAGGACATGCAAAATGTTTTATTTCCATCCGCGTAACCTTTTATCTGGTGTGATAATTATGAATTCAAACATTTCATAAAAAATACTTTGTGATTCTACTCTGTCTGGTATGGAGAGCTGCTCAAGTAGTTCTTTTCAAAACTATGAACGTTTTGTTTCTCCATTAGATACATCGGTCGTAGTTGTGTTTTTCTGTCCACTAATTCTGGTATCCTATCAACATATACTCTTGCACTTCTATACTTATTAATACCTGTTATAGAATGTAAAACACGATTATGTTTAAATTTTTGTTCATTTAATGAGCATTTACTACAAAAACGTTACTCCTTTAGACTCAAAAGGAGATGATGCTCACTTGGGTCCTCTAGGTAACGTGACAACCACTACACCACGTGACTTTTATGTGTTATTTCTTCCTAATACCTTTCTTCTGTGATAATGTTGTGAAAATAGGTAAAGTATGTTTAAATCAATAAGATCATTACTGTGCTGTGTTTGTTTAGGGATCTTAAGTATGGTGTTTTCTGATCCTTAAATCATTGACACGACGCAGGATCAGGAAACACCATGGAGGCGTATTTCTGGACTAATCTTACACGACCAGTCCCTCAGTGTTAACAGGTAGTACCAAAGTCCCGACTTATCAGCATAGTTTTAACTCGTAGAGTTTCTATGAAAGCATGGACAGACAGAAATGTTTATTTCGTCACATAGTTCATTCCCCTTCCTCTTTATTTTATTGGATTTCATTGGTGATATTTTTTAAGTGTCAAGTGTTAGTAAATACATTTTACACGAAAACAAATAGCACAATATGTCAAAACGAGACAAAGACTTTTTGAAATACATGTGATTTTTAAACGAAATAAATATCTAGCTATAATCGGCTTTGATAGTGTCCGCACAATTTTTATAATATGGAAGTGTTTGACTTTCCTAGCCTATTTCAATTCCTTGAACTATAAACTTTAGCTGACGTCTGTAATTTAGTTGACCTCTGGCCCTTGAACTCAGACTTCCGAACACAGCATTTCTCGACTATTTTTAGTAGTTCAAAACACTTCATGGAGATTACGTCACTTGCAATTTAAGAACATGGAATTCAAAGTGCAGTATTTTTATTTTAAAACTTGCGCAGTAAATAGTCGGAAACAATAACGACATGAATGATAAAATAACGAAAGAAAATTTTGGTTTGGTGCCTGGAAGATCTTGGAAGAACATTCACATTTCATCGCTAGCCGTACGAAAAATAAGATGATGGTCTTTTCTTGGCTTTTAAAGGCGGAAGTAGAGACAACGGACGACTTCCCTGCGCAGGTCTTTCAAAGGACAGGGAAGTGGCCGTATCTGGAATGGAGGATCTGTCGGTTAGACTCTTATTGTGTTCCGGCACACCGTATACCAGACCGAGGCTTCCCACCGCATACATGGCTGAAACAGAAAATAAGTACATGTTAGAAAAATAATTTAAGTTGAGTCAAGATTGACATAGGAATGTTTACATATATCACTGAATCGGCCATTCGTTATAACAATAAATCGTTTGATATCCAGTCCTGTTGTAGAAGAGATCCTAGCTCCCTACATTACAGTGACTAGCTCCCTACATTACAGTACAGAATTGTGGTGTCGACAAGGTATAGTTATTGCAGAATATTTGACCTGGTTTTATTGGGTATATATCATAATTCTTATTGCTGGATAAACTTAACTTCAGTAAGACACAAGAAAGCATCATGCAATTCGCAAAGAATCAATACACATATAAAAGGAAATGCAAGGTCCGCAATAAATTAAATAAGAAAATGTCAAATAAAACGACAACATCCGACATAAAAATCTACAATAACAAGTATGTCGAACCCGAGTTAATGTACAACTTTAATATAGAAAATCATATGGCTGTAACGGAACTTCAGATAACTAAAGTCTGAACTAATGTCAATCATTGATAGAAAATCAGTTACTTTTGCAAACAGCGTTGACCGCAATTCTCTTCCATAGTCTTCTTTAAACTTTTCTGTCATTATTTAACATTTTTGACGAAAATTATTAGAATAAAAAGGGACATTTGGATATCGGAGCGACAGGAACATCTAATCACCATAGCATTGTGATGTAGTGAGGTTGTTGATTGACTGTATCGAGAAATGAAAAAAACTGAAAATACACAAAGGTGATTACTGAAACTGCTTATTACCAAGGCGACTACTGAAACTGCCTATTACCATTTATAATTATACAACTCTACTCTGAGACATAGATCTGAAATAGACATTACATACAGTGAGTAAAGGACAATATTTACTTAATAGGAAAACCCTATTCCGCCATAGGAATACCGTTCTTAGATATTTGTTGGTAATGCATTTGAATAACGTGACCGAGAAATGTGTTCAGCGTGACCCCGATACAGACATGTTAAATTCTACAGCACACATTAAGGCTTGAATAGATGATTTCTAACCACTCTCTAAGTAAATATTGAAACAACAGAGGTACATTAGCTAAATAACAATAGCAGGTAAATAACGTCCTACCGCGCCTCTGATACATCTATACAAAGGCAGGGATAATCATTTACTGATGGACCGTTAATTTAATGTATAGATTTCTGCGTTTAATCCTGCTCTTTAATACATTTTACTGGAGAGACATGTAGAAATAGGATTCAGTTCGTCTTTACGTGAAAATGGGTGTCGACGATACAAAATTTACCTACAGAATTTATAGAAAATCCTATAAACTATATGTAAACTAAAGAAATAATTTAGAAGTGTTCATTATAAACACAGATGTAGATTCATTTAATATGTTAGGATATATTGAATGTTCATCTTTTGTTTTTCCTACTTATGTGTGAACCTCTCCACTGCGAAATTAGACATTATTATCTACAACGTCCACGTGTACATGCATAGAGTTTTTATTTTGTATTAAGTGATATCGCCGCTATTATTGTCGTAGAAAAACATCTGACTTTTTCACATTTTAAAGACGATCTACTTCAACATACAACTTTTTGTTAAAAATGATAAACGGTTTACTTTTATTGGTCGTATTTCGTTTTATTACTTCCATGTGATTCCAGCATACAACTGCATGTGGGATGTGATAAGTGTACTTTGATGTTAACATTTCATCTGAAAAGTCTGAATATCCTCTCTGCAGTGTCATTAAGATGTGTATATAAATTTATTTCCCATCTTGAATGCTTTGTGTTGGGTAAAATGTCAACTACTTTCTTCAATGTGCAGGGTGATGCCTGTCCGCTAAAAAAGATTTAAGATAAACCTATTGAAGTTGACTGATTTTGTTGGCGTGTTTTACATAACAGCTAAGAAGTTTGTGTGTATAATTGGCAGTGCTGACAGAGGTTTGACATTGGGTCTAATGTAAAGGGCAAACTAGATAACCTGTTCGGAACTGATCACCTTGTCAGCAATATCGAACCAAGTAAGCTGCTTAGTCCTCAGGCCAACAATAATAAGTTCATTGGTTCTAAGACCATGCTTCCTTTAATTGTGTCTTTTCTTCACTTTAAAGTCTGATGTTTACAAATCACAACTAAAATTCAAGCCTTTTTATATAGATACAAAAATGTAACTGTAACTGCAATCTACTATAGTAAATATCGGGAAAGTAACTATGCTGTGACGAAACTAAAAGATGAATAAAAAAATAAACGGTTGAAGAAACATACAATTGGATAGACTTTGTATGTACCCTAATAAACCTCAAATATCATTCTCAACCATTTGCGGTAGGCAACGATACTTCTTCCCAACCGTTCGCTGTATTGCTTAATCTAAATCAGATTAGTTGTTTTCTTTCTCATACTTTGAAAACATGTTTATGATGATTCTATTTTATGTAAAAATAAACGTCGTCGTCTATACACATTTGTAAGGGAGGTTTTGACTGAACAGATAACAAATAATTCAGTGCGTTTGTTAGCCTGATTTCGTTCGGATATAAACAGATTCCACAACTTCCGTTAGGATCAATGGTGCTTCATCAATCACTGATGTTGTCTCTAGTGAAATAATGCTGGTGTCATATATTACCCTGCTTAGTGTGTCCTCTAACGATTTCAGATGGCCGAATTAAAGACAATAATTACGTGAAACAAACTAGGCAGGGATTTTTTGACAGATAGACTTGCAGTATAGTCTAAAGAATGAATGTAAACATGCCTGCACGTTTTATCATTAAGTTTGGCCGTTCAGAAAAAAAAGAAATAGAATGGGCTATACCGATTTCAGTAATAAAGACCCAGAATTCATCAATTGATGTTCAAAATGACAATGTCAGTTATACATTATATGGGATATTTCGTGAGATTATCGTCAATTTTGTTGTTTTCTACGTCGCAACGTTATTAAAAATTGTAAATGTAAATGAAATTTTGAATCGTCTTTATGTTAATACCTTAGTTACTGATATCAGATACAAAAAGACCAATAATGTATCACGTATGCACACTCAATAACTACTTTGTTGAAAATAAAACTCAACCAATCAAATCAAGGATTCGTGTAAAATCTATCGCGTTACCTGTTCAGGTAAATATCAACCAACTTATGTGAGATTATGACATAATTTGAGTGTTTCGTGCGCGGTTCAAGTACATATCTAACCACATGGGAACTCTCCTCTCAAACACGTTTACTGAATCATATTTGTTCGTATTTTAATGTAAAACTGTCTCTTCCATCTTCAGATATGTCTGTTGTAAAGACAAAAGTTACAGTTTTAACCTTTTATGTAACGTTTGTACCTTAGTCCTATTTTTAAGGCTAAAATATGTACCTATCTTTATCACAGGTAATATACAGGTAATATGAATTTATGAAGATCGGCTATTTCTTTCCGATTGAAGGCTATGCAGAAGTTTAATGATCGATGTATATACATTTGCTATATGTGTAAATTATTTGTGCTGTGTAATGTCAGTGATGTGTGATGTTATGACGGATCATTTCTCACATTAAGAAATATGGAAAACGTTATCATTAACACGGAAATTGCTGGTCATCACAAGCAGATCATACAGTTTACTCGGTATAGGTGACTTTTCTAAACTTTTAAACAATGAAACCTCTAACCATGATTGTCACGTAATTTAAATATCTTCGAGATAAAATTAAAGTGTAGAATGCTACTCTCTTTCACAAAGGCAATACTACACACAGATACTCTCACACAGTATAAGAGAGATGTGACCATGCATTCCTTAAGAGCAAGTGTCCTCAGTCTTATAAACGACATACATAGTACAATGTCCGATTTCAGGTGTTATATCAAATAAAACGTTAGTGCTGGCTTTGGATACTATGCATATCAATAATGGTGAATAAAGCTTAACCAATAGTTCAATCTGGCGCATAAGCTTACACAATCGTAGGTATATATGATAATGAGCCGTTACTAAGATATACTAGGATACATGGTATCAGAAGGTAAGTGAACATGATTTATATATATAAATGGTGTTGATATCTGATCGGTGATTGCACGGAGTGAACCCTTAAATTCTCGTGAAATCCTACCACTTATATAGTATTTACATACCGTATCCACACTCCACCGTTATATGTTGATTTATCTTAGGGGAGATACCTTGATCACAGCATACAACAGGCAAATAAAATGCATTATATGTAACTGCACTTGTGTTTGAAAGCTTATTCTGTTCTATCTTTTCAATAGAACCTTTATCCCAGGGGAAGAAGATTGATGTATAAAAACGTTACCAAAATGGGTCATTTGATAGAAAGTGTTTACTCTAGATCAAAGGCATTCCAATGTTGGCAACTCTGAAAACATTAAGTACTGTACAATTCTAAATAAAGGAAGCATATTTATCTTTGCTTTATTTGTTTTAATTGTAAATACTGAAACATTCCAATTGACATAAAAGGCAACCAACAAAAAAAAAAACAAGGTTAGACTATTCAAATACATTAAGTTTATCTTGCTTGTAAAAAAACATTTTTATTGGCTCAAAATGTTATCATCCATAATGTAACGTCAGTGTAATAATTTCCTAGTGGAAAGAGTCCAGCAACAAAAGTGGAATTACTTGTAAGATATTGAATTATAAGGATTAATTTGAATATATATCTTTATGTTAAGGAGATATAACACACAGTTCTTAGTGTATGCTCATCATTAACCGCGATTTATTTAGCGTACAATGATATTTTTGTATTATTTATCCATAACATAGAACCTATGTTCAAATTAATTCTTAATTAACTCCTCAATAGCACACTGGAAATTAGTTTGCCTAATTCATTAAAGGGAATGGCGTATCATAACTATTGACGTAGTACAACAATACTGTACTCATTGATATAATATATATCATTAAGCAGAAATAATGCTGCGTCATATTTTCCATTTATTTTTACACATGAATACTAAGGCATTCGTGTACATGTCAAAGATCAAACATAGATAACTACTCAGCAATTAACAAATCGTACTAGGTGTATAAACATTACTCAAAGAGGTGGGAAAGAGCGAGGACTTAGACACATACCAACACAGTGTAAAACCTTACTACACATGGCCGCCAAACTATGTCTGCAGTTTGGTCATTTATTTGCGCAAATAAAATTGCCTGGTCAAACATTACATAGATATAATACGTCCACATCTGATAGGCATTCTGCCTAAAGCGATCGAGGGACTAACCTCGACTGAGAGACGAATTCTCACAAATCCAAGCATTGGTTTCATCATGACTATAACCTTAGTGAAAGATTAAGTTACAATGGCGTGGACATTATTTAGCGGCGAACTCAGTGGAAAACTGCGACGGTTTCGATGTAAATATAAGCTTGAATTATGTTTGTATGTACCTGAAGATGGCCAAGAGGCCGAAAATGTGTAAAAGAGACAATTGTATTGTTTGACCAATACACGAATAGTTTTGAAATATTGTGACTTTACTGGAATTCTATAAAACGTGTTGTCATATGAACAGAGGCTGCTTACTTCTCAGTTACACGTGGTTCTATACTCCTTTCACTTTCTCACACGTTTTTGTAAGATGTTTCCCTCACAAATTGCTACCGTGACATCGAGATTGGATTAAGATCAAGATTAGAATCACAATAGACATTAAATAATGCGTCATATGCAAAATATCCTACCGTCCTTTTTGTTATTGAAAATGTTAAATTTGATTCCCATGTGCAATGCAAACTAAACATTATCCTTGTAAATGATACAAGTTAACTGAATGTTAAACCTTCTACTGTAGGGGATTTAATCATATACACAGGGAAAATGTCACGAATGTGGAGGTCAACGTGAACATGTTGTCCGCGTTCACCTTGCTTGCTACTTTTGTAAATCTTCTATTATGCTCAATTTACTGCCGTTCTGTGTGGTCTCACATTCATATCGTACGATATTACTTTCGTTTTTCCTATCAATGTGTAATCTATTCTATCAACTGCTTTTATAATTGAAAACTCAAAGCAGGGTTATCTATTTCAATATTCTTGGCAGAGTTTTAAGCAACCACCATACACCATAACCTTATAAGGTTTGACCTCAAACATAGTTTCAATACATTTTTGATGAAACCGACAAAAACTAGTAGAGTCAAAAGGGTGTTTAGGAAGGATCCAACACTTAAATTTTCAGTTCAAACACTAAAACACAGCATCTACACAATGTATCTATATAGGCATACTTACAGTATTTGTCTTGTTTTTGAAGTAATTCCTGACGTTCCCTGTGGATAGGGTTCGGGTCCTTTTTGATAGTACCACCTTTAAGTCCTCTGTTATAAGGTAAACACTCGGGTTCCTCTGAAACCTCCTGGGGTGCTAAACTGTACGTATTTAATGCTGGGAGAGGATATTCTATTAACCTATTACGGTGTTTCACCACATATTTTGATGGCTCAAAGCTAGAATTGTACTTAATATCTTTCCTGTACTCCAATTCTCGTCTGGAAAGATTCCGAATATCGCCCTGACCCGTGAGGTCAAGCTTTGGGCTTTCGAACTGAAATTGCCTGACTAATAGTTCCTTCTTTGAGTCATCAGGATATTGTACCTCATTTCGGTACCTGTCTTTTTTAACTTTCTCCATGTACGGTGAATATCTAGTCGGCACTTCCTTTCTCCCAGAATCCATAGATATGTTTCCATCTCGGTCTCTTCCGGGAGAACCCACAATATGCCTCCCGAAAACATCCCTCCGTTTGGGAGCTTCTGCAGTTAGACGCCCCAGCACCCCCTTCCGAGCGGTTTCAAATGCATTTTCACCGTTCGTTGCGAGGGGGTCCAACTTTGTTGGGGAAGGTCTGGATTCCTCTTGTATAGAAGGGAGACCAGGGGAACCCAGCGTTGGCTCTGGCTCTGAATCAATGTTTGGCGGTTTGGTTTCGCGCGAAAATTTATCATAAAAGTCACGGGGATATGTCATAGAAGCGGAACCAAAATTGGAATCGAGAAAATTAAAATTTACCCCTACCCCTTGGCACACAATACAGTGTCCATTACTATTCTGGTCCTTTGTGTCATATTTTCTGAAAGTCTTTTGCATGTATTCGTCTACGGAATTAAGGCCTCTTTTCTTACAATCGTCACAGATCCCTGGTCTGGTATTTCTGATTTCTTGTAATTCTTCTGCTTTCTTTTTCCGAGGATCGAATCCTTCTATTGTTGGTAAAATTCCATCGTCTTCTTCCAAAGAATCGTCTTCGGTTTCGTTACCATTTTCCTTTGATCTTTGTGCTTGGGACAAATTAGGATATCCTTGTCGTCGTCTTTTCTTCTTCTTTTCTTTTCCGTCAAATTTTTCAACGTCAGTTTTTATTCTGACTTTCTTCGCCATCTTTCCTATCTTGCCGACGGTCACTCCGTTTGCGTTTTCCTCGGAATCGAATAGAGCGTCTATAATGCCCGTTTTCATGGTTCCGTGAACCTCTTAATGTCTAGCTGTCAAATTATCAATTCAATTTTCAAATGAAAGAAAAATCATTGAAAAGCATGTGTCATCTCTACCATAACGCCATTTGTAATCCAATCTGAGTTTAAATGTCCTAGTGTTGATACCAAACAGTAGTGTTTACCGTATATGTATATGGTAGTGTAGGGCAAATTAATATCCCGAGAATGTCAACGCGTCGCTTCTGTAGTCCAGACAAATATTCATTTCTCGACGATTTCCTTGGTCAGGTGGAAATTTGAAGAGCAATGGGATTGAAAGTAATCGAGCTTGTCTTCAAAGTATTAGCTGGATGAAACACCACTCGAAAAAGATCCTAAATGCGTTGTCCAAATTATTTCTAAGTTATTACGCTGTCGTATGTATTCGAATATTTACTTATCCAGATGTTTTTTCCACTGGTGATGTAGGATGTCCAGAGGAATTCAATACGAGCCAGATTTAATGTCTATTTTCATCGCCTATTGTCCACATATCATTCTTGCCTGGTAATGAAGAACCGCGTATGTGCAGACTATTAGCCTGTGAAAGTGTTTCTCTCGGACCATATTAATCAACTTGTAACAAATAATGCTAAATTGAAACGATAATAAGCGTCCGCTGAGCACGCGACAAAGTGTAATCTTTGAACACACCTGTCTAAAGTTTTTACCAACGGATTTACTTATCTGTACATACACAGGTGTTGTGATGTGATGAGTCTCCTAATTGGCTCTCTTTGAAGTCCATTGTCTCCGAAGTCATAAATAGTTTGCATCGTTGCCAAGTCGTCGGTTCGATATTGGAGTGAGATAAAATCCACATAGAATCAGACCTGTTAACATTGCTCTTCACCATCAGAACAGGGCCCTCTTCTAGCCGTAAGTGTCACATGTTCCTCTGATACACAATACCGGAGCTCAGGTGCAACGAGTAAGACATCTCTGTAACGATCTGTAATTCTAACAATGATAACCCGTACCTAGAAGTAAATCAGTGTTTGACACACCACCGCCACTTCTAGTCGATATAATCCATACACCTCAAACTTATCTATCTGTTAAATAACAGTTCATCGCTACATGTCGAACAGTACTAGTCACATTTAGTTAGCTTTACACAGTGCACTTTTAATTGGTGTTTCTTGTCAGTTGATATTACATACACGATCAAAATTGAACATTTCTTCGAAATTGTATCTGTGAAGGCTTTAATAATACACTACTACCTTCGCTATAATGATATAGATAATTGGAGAAGTGCAATCGTATAACCAGTTAAAGCTACAGCCAAATGTACTCGACTAGATCGAACAGTGCTGCATATACATACCTAGGTAGGCTACACAGGTATAGCTCATTAAGATATATCGTACTACTGGTATAGAACTTATGGGAGATTCTTAGACAAATGTTTTTACAGGAAATCTTTAAAGTCAATACACTCGTACGATTCAGACCATTGAGAAAATCAGCAGAGTATTTGTAGCGTTTAGTAGGTCTATTATATCCTAATCAGCGATATGTCATGATCCTATATTTTACAATGTTGGCCAGTTAGACTAGTAGTCAAGTAATGGAGATAAGTCTTTCTTTGTGAGTAAATCATTTTCCAATTTATATGTGGACACAAGCGATAACTGAATGACTCTAGGTCAAGTCGGACTATTCATCACGAGAAAAGGTCCAGTTATTTATAAAGTCAAATGACTTAAATTTTCTAAATAGATTTCTTAATTGGCAGCTGGATTTACTTCGATTATGATCATTGTGTTGACATTATTATGCCTATCCTAAAGGCTAAGCTGGTTCCCCAAAATTCGGCACATTTTTGATAGTTATATAGATTGTATGTTTGTTTTAAGAACATTTAGATGTTAAGTTCAGGTTACCCAATTATCTCTCAGATGTTTTCAATAAGCCTATATGAACGTGATTTTAGTTATTTCACAAGGACAAACTAAGATGAGAAACTTTGTCCTTTTTAACGGATATAATTCTTGCATCAATAAATACATGAAATTGTTTATTGTTGTACTGGCACTTTCTATCACCTCAGTACAAATTCAAATGAAGGAAGAATCATTTCATGTTTTTACCTCCTGTTACCATTTGTCTATACTAAAACAGCCTTAACATGTATTACATAAATAATGAGTGTAGAACACCGTCATTAAATAATATTGACTTTAAACTCAATGTCAAAATTTGAAAAAAAGCAAATTTGATAACTTGGTATTTAAAGTTTGTATGGATCAAATATCATCAATCTATTAGAATTTGCATCTCCTTTAAAATTTTACAATGTATAAACCTAAAAAACGACGAAGTTGCATTTATTGCTATGAGGTAGATGGATAGTTTTCAACTCATTTTAAAGTTTTGAATGGGTCAGGAAATGCTAAGTTATCAATATTTTTTTCCGATTTGAAATAAACGATGACGTATCATTTTTGTTATAGAACTGTTTGTTATAAACACCATTGGTATTGAGAGCATAGATGTCAATTAAAATGTGCAGTGGTTGAATGCAAGGGTATAAATACACATGATTATTTATTGCCGAGATGGCAGATGAGACCTTGATTACTACGTAACGTTTATAGATGATTACATTTTGTTGACTCGCATTGAAATCATTTCTATAGCCTATCTATATGTGTCTGGTGAGGTGTATGTATATAAACAATCATAACGGTGGCTATTTAAACCTGTCAAAGTGTAAAATTAATCATGCGCGATCTATTATTATCATTGGGGAAGTAAATCAGAAAGTTTAATGCTGTACAGCAAAGTCAATATTTAGAGATTAAACGATTTTCTTTAGAAACGTTTACAAAGAAAAGCTGAGTGTGAAAACTTCTGGTTCCCATATGTGTTGGATATGACACAATGTCTACCCCATCGGTTTATATTGACACGGTACTGAATGTCGTGTGTCGTAATATTACCATCTTATAGACTAGGCAGATAAGTCATTTCACAAATACAGCCTGTAAGTGTACGAAGTTGTGTATTGAAACATGTGGCATACTTACGCGCAATGGGATTTTCTCAAGGCAATAAAACTCGGTTGTTTGGATATAGATATTTAAATTCAATAGAGCAGCATGAAGGTATTATTAATAAATAGCAATGTAAACATATGTCAGACATCAAATATTTATATGTGTCATGTACATTTTCCTTCTCTTAATAGCATTTTCTATTCAAGAATTACCAGATAAACACATTAAGTATTAAAGCTATTATTTTGTATATTGTTAGGTTCATATATTTTGAAAGGTTATTCTAAATGCATGATCTTTGATAGCGTACGTTGGAAATATGGATGCTAGTTATTTCTTTCAAAATCTTAAATCATTTTATTTCCTCTTGTATACCGTGATATTCATACCTTTAGGCAAGTTGTCTGATTTATTTCATTTTGTATCATCTTATTATCAACAATCTTCGTCTCTAACAACTTTGGCGTGTTCTACAGGATGGACAATGAACATTTCTCTTTACAGAGATACCTTGGTCATTTGTATGACTCTCTGATGCTGGATTGGTTTTGAGTGGTGGGTGGGGTTTATATAATAAATATTAAACATACGGGTCCGTCTCTATTGGCAAAGGTTGTGGTTTAACGCATTGAACAGGTAAACATGATCTAGACAGAATCTGGAAATGAAAGTCAAGAGCATATCATATGAAGCTCTCTGGTTATGTATTTTATCAGTATATATTCAAGTTTGAATTAACATGGCGATTATGGAAATACGTGCCATGGATGAATCATTATTTCATTATTTGAACAAATCTATCATCATGTAGGAAAGCTTGTTTGTTTTATTTACGGTTGTCAAGTCTTTAAATGTTGAAATTAAAAATAGGAAGACATGGGTTCGACCGAACTGTTGTGGGTAGGATGATTTCGATTGTTTAGGTAGACTGCAATCTGAAGACATTTTAACAAAAACAAACATGGCATTGAAATAGATTGTGAATATACATTAAAATGGATATATTATAAAAGTGACATCTAAAGTTATAGACGTGGGTGCTGGGAATATAATAGCTAAAGTTGTACAAATAGTTTATAGATTTCATTACCACCGCGAGACATGCGTTTTAATCAACACTCATGTAACTGAGACGAGGGAACACAAAATTACAAAAGTAATTATCTTGTCATATGCCATACATTTAAAAGCAGTTAGCAGTCGTAATATACTATATGAATATATCGCGTTTCATTTTAGGTCAAAATCCTCTGAAAACTCAGATAAATAGTTAATAAGAACTAACGGTAGATGACTATCTCGAAGTCTGATTAATTCTTTCGTGATGGATTAGCCATAAGGCAATTTCCCCATACAATAGTAAATTATGTTATATTCCAGAGCAATTGGTAAAACCTAAATTTTACTGAATTAGGTAATTTTATAATATAAATTGCACTTTCAGATGTCAGTAAAACTTGAAAATATTATATAAATACGCATGTATATAAAGACCTATTGCTATCATACAATAAAGAGTAGGTAGGCAGATAACTATGTAATCAAATATAACCCAATGACTAAAGCCTTTACAAGCCATACAAGTTAATTATTTCAGTACACTGTTGATTTGTTTGTCTCCTACATGGTTTAGTTGGCAAAATGATTTGTTAAATTAAAAATTATTATGTCTTCTAAATAAACTTCTGTATTTACCCAGTTTCAAAAACTGTTAATTCTCTTGGTTTGATGAATTAAATTGATGATAACATCATAAGTCAAATGTAAATTATTGTTTATGATACCAAAAATGTGATATTTATCAACGTACGAAATCGGTATACATACCAAATATGGACACACATCAGAAGAGACCACATAGAGCTGTATGTGAAGCTCGATAGAGTTATTCCCCTTCATATCATATGAGTAGTTGCGACTTACATATATATTCAAAATAACATCAAACATCAATAGATAATGAGGTGTCGTCATAAGTCAATGATTATCATAGACCGGTAATGTTTAAAGTCCATTCTGAGGCTGAAAGTCTTCAAAATATTGGATGTTGTACTTATGGATGAAAAATGTCTTAAATTAGTTTTTTTTTCTTTTTCATATATTAGCACAGCTATTGAAATCGTTCAGTATTATATTTCAGAGTGAAATACAGTGTATGCACAAATATAACAAGGCGAAGTCACTGGGTATCAGGCGTACTGTAGATAAATTTTTATTTATCCGTTTGGTCTAGTATTGATAAATCACCTGTTGATATACAGTGTGTATGACAGTTAAGTCATTTTCATTTCATTTCCCAAGAAAAAAAAATAAATAAATGACTTACATAGGAGGAAATGTATATGAAATAAAATGCCCTGAACATAGCTTGTTTTGTTTCCTTGTACCTAATTATGGCTTTGTGCTCTAAAGTTAAGAACAAAGAAAAATATTGTAATGACTTATTCTCTCTCTGGAGAACACATATCTGGTAAAATATCAACCTATACTTTGTATTTACTGTATATATATCAACATTTTGTCGGTTTTCAGTAAAACCAGACATTGTTTCATAAATAAATTTAAACTTTGTTAAAAATTTTTTTATTCAAATATCAAAAGTGAATAAATCATTGAATCAACCTACATGTAAGCTTACACTTTATATTTGCGGACAGTTAATTCTCAGGAAGACATCAAAGCTTTGGTATAATTGAATAAAATAAATGTATTATTGACCACTAATCACTCCCATAACACGAGAGTCGAATGGTCTGCCTTTTTTTTCGGACATCATTGTGCTGACTGTCGACTCTCATTTCCAAAGGCTTATTTCTTTGATGTATTAAAATCTGTTGTCGGGACAGTAGCACAGACCATTCAGGCACGTTTAATATCTATTTAAATAACCAAGGTCAGGTCAAATGTAATGTTATCGTGCCATATATGACGATTCTATTTTTATTATTTTTGTTTTGAATAGGGATTATACTAATTTATTATTTATGTCATTATAAACAGGTTTATTATGAAATGTTACGGGTGGGATATTAACTAAACATTTGTGAATTCATTCCAGTATATCACAAAGCGTTTTTACACATACGCATCAATGGTTTTAAATCGAAACCATCTCACTCGCTACCCGTGAGAAATCAAATATGAAGGTTGAAATTGAAGGTTGCATTTAGGAATAAATACAATTGATCTTTTGCATCCTTCAACAACAGAAACTCAATAATCAGACAATGTGAATAGCTGTGTTTAGAAAAAGAAAGACACTTTCATAAACATAGATACGTGGACTATTTGCCACTCAGATAAATATAATTCCATAAATCATGATGGAAATTATTTCCGACGGCTTACACAATGGCTATTGTATTGATTAGATATGATACTGAAAGTGTTTCTAGATTTCTCAATGACACCAGAATAGACAGCTTTGTGACTGTTTGTATGGTGTCAGAGATAACATTCTCAAATGGGACAGGAAGGAATTCAATCCGGACTTTACCCGCAACTTAGCATTGTTAGAAAATTTTGATTAAATCCGTCTGATAATGATACTAAGTGGGCGATTTGTAATGTAGCTTTTACTTCTGTGTTATAGTTAAACGTACGGGAATTTTATTTTCTGGTGTCTGTTAGTCATCATAGGATATACAATATCACACTAGCTGAGATGGGTTACATTTTCTCCGATATTTGTCAGGGCAGAGCTGTTATAAAAAATACACCAAATAGCAATGAACGACTTTCAATATCGTTAGACAAAAAGGATATAAAACCAACGGATCGATACCGTTCATTGGACTGTATCAATCACGTGTATCGCCATGGAGACTTATCTAAACAGTCTACACCACGACTTCCGGTAATTCTACCAAAAACATTATCAACAAGGAAGGGACCCCTGGTGTTGTACTCCGAAACATTGTGTAATAGGAAGTGTGGTTTAAAGGACAGTAAAACACACCAACATTACGGTTTGTAACTGCAAAACGTTTATTTCCAGGTGTTTTACCCTCCAGACATCGTGTGTCGAAGACGATTTGTTGTTTTAGCAATGATAAAATAAACACTGAGCAAATCTGGAATGGAGAAACACATGAACATAAAAAGCTGGTAAACATCCTGGAGAGACTAATCACAGTAATGACTAGGAAAATACGTACTGGACGTCATCAATACAGTGCTATCGGTGCTCCTGAGGACATTTTACTTACAGTTTTTGTATATTTATGGATAAAAGACATGGATACCTTGGTTATGATATTGATTCAATCTGTGTAATTGCAATTTAAATCAACTGGATAGCTACAATATTGCAGCTAGAGAAATCCATACAATCTTACTATTGCATCATTCAAAATAGTTCCTACTTCTGTTATGTGGTTTACCTGGAACGTTAGGAATACTTTAACCTTTTGACGGACTCGTTTGTTACGTAATAAAGACTACGATAAACGCTGTGTTCATAATATGTAAGCTTTTGAAAGACTTGATTTTTAAGGTTCGTCTGATTATTACTAAACTTTTGCATTGAAAACAAGTTTTACTGCTTAATTGAATTTTAATGCATTTTCCATAAAACATATGTTTTCAACATTTTGTTTTCTTTCAGTCAAACCAGACACTATGTCATAAATAGAATTAAACTATGGCTTTAATAAAACATTGTAAGTCAAAAATAAAAAATGGGTAAATCATTGAATCGCAATACAAACGAAAGCTGACTGTAAAGGTATGGAATTAACAATAAAAATGAATCCCGTGGGATGATCACGTAATTATAATAGTTTTTGTTTTCATTCGTGATTTATTTGTTTAACAAAACACAAAAGTATCTTGACTTAACAGGAAAATTTTATTTGTCGAATTATAATTTCAAACTCAATCATATTCAAACTAGACCTGACTTATCGGCCTTCAAACAGAAAATCAGTGTGATTAATTTATCCATTGGTTTTGTTTTAATATTTTCATTGTAAACATACTGCGTTTTATTGTCATTTCAATATTTATTCACTCTTCTTTACAATGTGTCTGTTTTATAACAGTTCCCAATGTATCCACTAATGTATCCCTGTAAACATATCTGCATTAGTATATGACAACATTTATGTATATTTTGCTGAATATGACACGTAAAACATATAGATTACATTATGTGTGTAATGTTACATAGCTTGTGAACCTTGAGAGAGGCCTGATTACTAACAAAATGGATATCATCTGTATCTTTTTTAATATCTGGAATCATTTCAAATATTTTAATGTAAAGGATTATTGCAAGTTAGCACTAGACAATTTAACAAAGTTGTGTGTATATATACAGAAAGCAGAAAGCATTCTAAAACAAACGAATTGGTTTTTTTTATGAAAGTGTTATTATCTTTTGTGCAACTCGTATCAATTAAGTGTAAACTTTATTATCGTGACAAAAATTCTTCTAGAATAATTGATTAATTTGTGATGTGTTATTTGCTCACAAAGAATCGTAACGATCAATAAGAATCTTCTGTATCGTGATTGACACACAAAAAAATAGTGTCTCTAGACAAAATGGCGGCGATGATAAGTTTTATGTAGATATCGGATCAGAATCACAGTTCTGGACACGTGTGGATGACAAAGATCTGATGAAGCGCCGGAAGTCCCCTCCCAGTCTGGGGAGATCCATTACAACCATTATGGCGGCGATAGAACACATGATTGCCGCACCAATATACCCGATGCTCTGCGCAGACGCACGGTGATCCGGGGTACTCACAAGCTTCCTTTTATACGACGATAAATCTTTCTTACTCACTGTCAATGTCTGCTTGATCTCGTTGATTTTAGATTCGAGTTGTTTCGGTGTTATAGTTGTGTTTGTGACATCTTCACAAGGACAGTAACAGACCGGTGAAGTGTACGTAGACTCATAAACCGATGACGTAGAACACATACCTGTATTTATGAAATGAAACAATAATATTTATTAAACAGATACTTTTAGTTGCTGTTTCACAAAAACGTGCGTTTTGGGGGCTAAAATGATTCCCTTTTTCTTCGAAAATGGCTTCATTCCATGTATTCTTTTTATATTTGACTAACATTATTTACCTGGACCAGGCACTGAAGGGGAAGTTTTGATCCCCACATCAATAGTTAACAACTGCGGTGTTACAGAAAGAGTCGAGTCCACAATGTCCAAAGAAGACGTCTGAAGTCCTGATGTCTCATCCTCGGAACTCTCCTGCCAGCACGATGAGGATACGTCAAACGTACTCGTCATCACAATTTCCTCTGACGAAGAGCTCGTGATCGCTGGTATATACTCAGAGCAAACGTCAGCAGGAAGGTAGGACGCGCTGACATTTTCATGGTCATCGAGTTTCAGTAAACCTTAGAACAATAATATTGACCTAAAGGTTAATATCAATTTAAATATGAGCAGTTGACAGAGAGAATGACACTTTTATTATATCTGTAAATAAATTGATAAATAATCATATTTAACTACACACATAAATATAACCATTGTTTTTTTATACATAACATGAAGCTACCCTCTGCAAACATGTACACTATATATATATATATATATAACTATAAAACAGTTTTTTCCTCCCTAGCGCTTTCTCGGCTCATGCCGGTCTTCAGGGGTTTGAATTCTTTTATTTGTAAAACATGACGTCATAGTACAATGACGTCATAGTAAGATTACGTCATGACATGGTACATAAAGATATTGTGAATGGTTCGGGAAAATAGACAATGAACAAGCTGATTATTTAAGAAGGAATTTCACCAGATTTTTAGACGATTGTTTTATAATCTGGCAATCAGATAAATATGTAAATACATTATTTCAAGAACTTAATAAGCTACATCCTGATATACAGTACACAATGGATTCTAGTACAGTAAAACTACCGTTTTTGGATATATCTGTACATATTAAAAATGGTGAAATCACTACTGACTTGTATTGTAAGCCGACGGATTCGCATAACTATCTTGATTTTTATTCAAATCATGCTAGGCATGTAAAGCTAAATATCCCCTTTAATTTAGCGTCCCGTCTAATCACATTCGTAAGTGATAAAACTATTTTAGCTAAACGCTTAGATAATTTAATCTTTTATCTGCGCAAACAGCATTATCCACAAGAAGTTATAGATTATGGAGTTGAAAGAGCAAAAAAAGAAGGACCTATTCATTTAAGGAAACCGAATAAAGTGATATACAAAAGCAATATAATACCTTTTGTCAGTACTTTTAATCCAAACAACTACAATATTTTTCCAATTGTAAAAGGTTGTGAAGATTACATGAAAAATAGCGACAGAATGAAATTGATTTTATCTAACCAGAAAATAATAAATTGCAAGCGTCAGCCTAAAAACCTTAAACGTATTTTATGTGCGTCAAAATTTGATTCGAAAATGCAAGATACTTCTGTCACTAAATGTATGCAAAAGCGTTGCAAAACATGTGATATTATTATAAAGTGTAAAAATTATACATTCAAAAATGGTTTTAATTTCAAAATTAAAACTAATATGAATTGTACATCCAAAAATGTCATATACGCACTTATTTGTAGCAAATGCTCAGATTTTTATATTGGTCACACAGGAATGGAATTGAGAAAGAGAGTTACATTACACCGACAACAAACCAAAACAGACCATCTCATATATTTAACAGTAAACGAACATTGTCATATGTGTGCTAATGATAATTTTTTTATTTTACCAATATATCAAATGTCCAATTCAGATCTTTTAAAAAGAGAAAATAAAGAAATGTATTTCATTCAACTTATGAAACCTGTGCTAAATTCAGAACGGGACAAAGGAACTTCATATTAGTTTTTATCCTGCAACTGTCCCACATACTGACCGATAACTACTGCCGGATAAACTTGTGCTTTATCCGTCAATACGATATGCTTTATCCGTCAATACGATCACGTGAATTTGTTCCATATCTGACGGCACTTTTTCTAACTTGACCCAGAACTTGAACCTTCCGGTGAATGAAACGTCATTCAGTCCCGCTAAAACGTGACGTCACATTCACCGAAATGACGTCATTTTTACGATATCGAAAATCTCGTATGGCGGTGCCGTCTTTTTCTTGGCTCATGACAAAGGTATGTATTGTTAAGTAATTCTTTAATGGGTATTTATTGTTATTTGAGTATTTTCATTTCCTTTCAGTGATATATCACACTGAATAGAATTACGGTGACTGTTTGTGAATGCGCTTATTTATTTCTCACGGCAGTAAAAAGGAGTGCACGCTCATTCGGTTAAGTGAATGAATCTTTACCTCCGCATCAAAGAATCGTCTCGCTTCGAGCGAAACAAAGTATGGAACTGTCAATTTGATTTCGTTTTGAATGCCATAATGGTTGCAGGATAAACAGAATACACGGTTAGTATCTTACAATACAAGGTTTATTTTGGTGCTCGATACGGAAAGCCGAGATGACTCGGCAAAGCCTCGTCATCTCGGCTTTCCTAAGTCTCGCACCAAAATAAACCTTGTATTGTAAGATACTAACCGTGTATTCTCTATTTATTTCGTCCTCATGTTTTTGTTATTTTCTTCCAGAACCATTCACAATATCTTTATGTACCATGTCATGACGTAATCTTACTATGACGTCATTGTACTATGACGTCATGTTTTACAAATAAAAGAATTCAAACCCCTGAAGACCAGCATGAGCCGAGGAAGCGCTAGGGAGAAAAAACTGTTTTATAGTTGTGTTTTTTTTTATGTATATGGAAACCATCACATGGACATTGTTCTTTTTTACTTTATATATATAAGAAATAAAAACAATAACGACTGACTAGTGAGCGCTTTCGCCCCATTCAAGGGAGCTCTTCAGACTCTGAAGAGCTCCCTTGAATGGGGCGAAAGCGCTCACTAGTCAGTCGTTATTGTTTTTATTTCTTATAGATTTCGTCCGTAAGGATTTTTCTTTAAATTTATCATATATATATATATATATATATAGTGTATAGTCATATAAACACACAACCCTATTATAGTTTGAATACATTGAGGTTTAATTTAGTTTTATATCTTTGATTTAATCATTTGTTACCATGGCGATAACAGTCAATAACATTACCTTTCAGATACATCATGCCCTTTAGACCACTTTTCCCGCCAATTCCTCGGAGCATCATGGAACATTTATGTGCATTGGTGTCATGTTTGAACCCCAGACACTCGTCAGTGCAGAGATCAAAACAATCACTAGGCTCGGGCTTACGTCTGTACGTCGCCTGAGTTATGTACGTCATATCCGGTACGTCATCGGTCAGAGTAAAGCATGAATCAACATCTGAAATGAGCATAATATAATGTAACGACGTCTTAAGCTGCACAAAGTTAGACCGTTTATTATTGTTAAATAGCACAGCCATATATATCAAAACACATTTTAAAATCGTATTCGAAGACGCTCTGAAAACACAAGAACCACTTCACTCTACAATTTCGATTTTGAATTTTAGTATTATTGTCATCAAGACAGACAATATTGGACGAAAAGTATGATGATTGTTGAGAAATTCAACGTTGAACTTATTGTGCAGTTTTACTTTTCAGATAAAAAAACAAACTAGCAAATCTTAACAATATCGTAAACAACAAACCCAAAATTGTTATGATTTCTTGCAGCCTAAGGAGTACCTACCAATGCCGTTTGCTTGGCATAGGAACTGTTTTGATTCCTGACATGCTTCTCTATTGTAAAACATACGACGGATGTCTAATAAGAAACAGCCGGTTCCCACCTCATTCGCCACGGGTGCGTAGGTCGCCTTGGACGTATATTCGTCACATCCGGCCCATCGCAGAGAATCATCCGCGTTGTGATGAAGTCCAATCCACATGGTTGGTCTGTTACGGAAAAGGAGAATTGTAAATTGAGAGAAGAACCTGCTAACGTCTTTTTTTTATCTTAAATATGTGTTCTTTGCGATTCATGTTACGAATATTACATTATCTACTTTTTAGCAGATAATCATAATATCTATGTTTATAAAACATGAGATATATCCTGACGTAAATATATTATACTTGATTTATAACGGAAATTCCCGACAACTTTGACATGGCGGATCGACCATGCCATTCAAAATGGCGAGATTCATCAACTTTGATTCAGACGATTGAAAACGATTACAGGTCGATTATCTTACCTTATACTGTAAACGAAGCATGTTTAGATTCTTCATTATGTTATTAATTCGTGTATTATTGTTGTATGCACTCTAAACCATCAGAAAGCCCATTATTCTGCGAAATTCCATGACAGAGAGCGGCGGTTGTTTACAGTTTGGCGGAATCTAGATTGTGACGTCACAACATGTAAGCTCGATTCTGATTGGTCAATAGGGTCTCGGCGGCGAGTATAAAAGGCCGTCCGAAACGTCAAAACGTCAGTTCGATTTTCGACTCACACTCTGCTGGTCACAATACCTTCAGACTCCACAACCTTACCTTAGAGGATGTCGTCAGTTACACCTAAACGATGGGTAGGCATCCAAGTTTGTTTGGTTTCTCAATACTAGTGTTCTATATATTCGAGCATTACTTACTATTTACGTTAACGTCATCTTACGTTGGTTTACCTACACAACGACGTGATGCATTATGGGATACTCCCAAAAGCAGACGATATACGTTGTAAAGGAAACAATGTGAATATGATTCTAACTTATAATTAAATGCTTACAAGTTGATGTGATACGATCCAAGGGAAGCAACCTCTACAGAAATTAGTAGCACAAGTCATTTTGGCTCTATTATTTAGATTTTTATCATAAACGATCGTAACTATTACAAATACAGTACGATCTCATCATATGAGCTAACGTATCGACATTTTTACTAATATTATAACAGAACAGCTACTGAAGTATCTGTTCCAAAATTACATACCAATGTACTTTATTGTAACCTTATATAATTCTTGTTAACATAATAAATATACCAGAACTTTTACAAAAGTGTTTGCCAATTATATCTAATAAATCCACGATACTGGACAGGGAGCGAACCTGGGGTTATGTAACACCCGTTAAAAACGTTACATTGGCGTCGTCGGCAGGATAAGATATATAGAACAAACATTCAAATATTTTTGGTAATTTTAATGTAAACAATGGATGAATCAGGTGAAGTTATTATCCAGAATAGGCCGAGGTCTTGCTCTCCCAGATTTCGTATCATTGATCAACTTGATTCTTCTCATAATTCTCAATGCTCGAATAATCAGACACCAGTAATGAATTCTTCCTCTGAAAATACAAATAATGAGGTATTAAGAGCAATCAATCTTATTAGTGAAAAGTTAAATGTTCTTTCTGAAGAGTCGAAGTTTATGAAAGATCATATCAATCATATTGAAACCAGAATTGGTAATCAAAGAGCTAGTATAAATGAGGAAAGTAGATCTGGTTTGAGAAGTCATGTGAACCACAGTACTCCTTATTATAATAGTTCTAATAGAAATGAAAACCACACAGCATCAAGGCTCATACATAGACATGAACCCCCACATGAACATATAAATGTTGGTAAATCATATACAAAATTAAAACCCCAACACTATGATGGGAATGAAGATTTTGAAGAATATCTCTCCCAATTTGAAATCATTGCTGATATTAACAATTGGGACTATAGAGAAAAATCCCTGTATTTAGCAGGTTGTCTAGGTGGCAATGCTAGAGCCATTCTTACAGAGTTAAGTCCCCTTGAGCGACAAGACTTTGATTCTCTGGTGAATATTTTAAACATCAGATATGGGTCTATTGAACGTTCTGAAATGTTCAGAGCAAGACTCCAAACTAGAACTAGAGGTAGAGATGAAACTCTATCTGAGTTAGCTCAATCTATTAGAAAGTTAACTAGACAAGCATATCCAACTGCAGATTCGTCACTTACGAATGTTCTTGCATTGGATCATTTCATTGATTCTATCCCAGATTCTGATATAAGACTGAGGATAAGAGAGCTTAGGCCTAAAAATATCAATGAAGCAGAAACCCATGCTGTAAGGCTTGAAGCACATAGACTAGCTGATAAGCAAAGGGGAAAATCTGTTCATACAAACCAAAAACCTATCTATCAAACACAAACCCAGTCTCCACCTCAGTATATATGAAACTGAAGGTGAACACGTAAGTGTAGGTGCACTGACAAGAAGTATACTTTCTCTGGAAAGAGAACTACCAAACATCTTATCACTAGTTTGGGTCAAAACAATGAGAGAAATCCTCAAAGTCAGAGCCGACAGAGAAGTGTATGGAATGGAAATGGTAATCAAATAAACCAAAATCCATTCCATCAATCTCAAAATCAATCTTTTAGACATCAGTCAAGGGGAGGTAATCCACCCCATGGTAAACCACATTATTCAAATAACCAGAACAGACAAGGTGGTCAGCATAGCAATTTGAGAAACCAACCTTTTAGTCAATCTGGGCAGTCTCATGGATTTACGAACCAGAGACAAGGGAGACAACTCTCTACTAATTCCCATACAAATGACAAAATAGATCCTACATACTCTAGCACTAGTCAATCCACTGATCAAAATGGTCAGGGAAACTTTTAAAGGCTGAGTTCGAGGGTCAGAAGTCAGTGTCATTTCAGGAAAGACCCGATAACATAACTATAGGCAGTTTAAGTAATAGTAAAGATGGGTTGTTTGTTCCTATTAAAATTGGAACATACAGATTACCTTTACTTGTAGATACTGGTGCCTCAGTCACTATTCTCAGTAAAGAGTATCTAGAAAAGTTAGATCCAAACAAAACCATAGCAGTACAGCCAATATCATTAAATATGGTTACTGCAACAGGGGAGAAGAAAACCCTTTATTGGAAAATGTTGTTTAGACATAGATCTAAGTGGTCAACAACTAAAGCATGATTTTCTCATTGCTGACATTAAACTGAATGGAATATTAGGTCTAGATTTTATGACCAAACATTCAGTAGATATTCTCTTGAATAAAAACTGTTTATCAGTTAAGGGAAGAAATGTTCAATGTTTACGATTTCAAAATGAAATTGAACCTGCGTGTAGCAGAGTTGCTATAGATGAGGATATAGAATTACCTCCAAATAGCGAAACTATTATTTTGGGGAAAATTATTGACCCCATATTTAGAGACGAAATGGCAATTGTGGAACCAACATCCAATATGGTGATGAAGCACCAGGTGTTGTTAGCAAAAGCTGTTGTAGACCCTAGTTTGGGGACAGTGCCATTGAGAATCCTAAATATGAAAGAGGAAAAATGTAAGTTATACAGAAATTCTGTAGTGGCTACACTGGATGTTGTAAGTCATATTTCTGATATATCCCCCGTAGAAGCATGTGTGAATGAATTAGATATAGGGAAAGAAAACCCTACTAATGATATTGAACTACCTGAACATCTTACCAATTATTTCAAGAGTCTTCTGAAAATCTCAAACAAACTGAGAAAGAAGCATTGAAATCTCTTTTATATGAATTTAAAGATTCATTTTCCAATTCATCAGATGACATTGGTCTAACTAGTCTAGTTGAACACAAAATCAACACAGGGACACACCCTCCAATCAAACAACCACCAAGACGTATACCTATAACTCAAGTAGAACAAGTTGAGAAGGAAATAGAGTCTATGGTTAATAAAAATGTTATTGAAAAATCTGAAAGTAGCTGGAGTTCACCTATTGTCTTAGTGAAAAAGAAAGACAATACTATAAGATTCTGTATAGATTACAGAAAACTTAATGAAGTTACTATCAAAGATAGTCACCCTATTCCCAGAATAGATGCTACTCTAGATGCCCTAGGTGGATCTACATTGTTTTCAACATTAGATCTTAAAAGTGGGTATTGGCAGGTGAAAGTAAAACCTGAAGATAGAGATAAGACAGCATTTAGTGTTCCTGGGTTAGGACTTTGGCAATTCATTACTATGCCTTTTGGTCTATGTAAATGCCCCCCCGCTACTTTTGAAAGATTAATGGAAAGAGTTTCTTTCAAAACTGTCATGGAAAATATTATGGTTTACCTGGATGACATAATCATCTTTTCCAAAACATTTTCTGATCACTTGCAAAATCTCAGGCAGGGTCTTCACTAGGCTTCGTAATGCAAACCTGAAAATGAGTGGAAAGAAGTGCAAACTATTACAAAAACAAGTCAGTTTCTTAGGTCATCTTGTTAGTGAGGAAGGCATTAGTACTGATCCTTCTAAAGTAGAGGCAGTTAAAAATTGGCCAACACCCTCAAATGTTAAGGAAGTAAGAAGTTTCCTTGGCTTATGCTCATATTATAGGAAATTTGTTCATAAATTTGCTGACATTGCAAAACCTTTGCACAAACTCACAGAAAAGAGTCAGAAATATGTTTGGACAGCAGATTGTCAAAATGCATTTGACAAGCTGAAAAGAGCTTTAACAAATTGTCCTGTATTATCATTTCCAATGAAAGATCAAGGTATCTTCATTCTGGATACAGACGCTTCCAATATTGGTATGGGCGCTGTGTTATCACAAGTACAAAATGGGATAGAGAAACCCATATGTTACTATAGCAAAGTCTTCAGTGCTGCTGAAAGACGTTACTGTGTTACTCGTCGAGAACTTCTAGCAATTGTTAGTTCAATTAAAAACTTCCATCATTATTTATATGGACATTTTTTCAAAGTTAGAACTGACCATGGAGCTCTAACCTGGCTCATTAATTTCAAAAATCCTGAAGGACAAATTGCTAGATGGTTCGAGTTCTTAGCAACATATCAGTTTAAGATTGAACATCGTGCTGGTCGATCACATGGAAATGCAGATGCTCTTTCCAGACGACCATGTTCATCAGAAAATTGTCAACACTGTACAAAGGCAGAGGAAAGGTACACAAATATAACTGAAACTACTACACCAGTTAATGTGGTTACCAACTCAATAGCTGATTGTTGTCCTGTCTGTACACGGGTGAAAACTGGTAAAAAACCAGGAATGGAAGGGTTCTGAGAATCCAATTTATTTACCTCAGGTACAGCCTCGAGAATGAAGAATGTTCAAATACTACTGTAGATGAGATTTGATTCACATTATTGTCTTACAGACAATTATTGAAAACCTCTGTCATAAATGGATTTGAAGATGTCATACAATGTACAAACCAAATATCAAATGGTTCTCCCAAAGACATTACATAGCTTAGTACTCAATGAGCTACACAACAAAATATTAGGTGGCCATTTAGGTTACAAAAAGACTTTATCCAAAGTTCGTGACAGATACTTTTGGTATCATATGTCACAGGATGTTAAACATTGGTGTATGAAATGTGACCAATGTGCATCAAGGAAAACTCCTAATAAGAAAGCAAAAGCACCTTTGCAAAAATATAATGTAGGAGCACCTATGGAAAGACTAGCCATAGATGTCCTTGGCCCATTACCTTTAAGTAAAAGGGGTAATTCTTATCTCTTGGTCGTTGGTGATTATTTTACCAAATGGGTAGAAGCTATTCCAATGAGGAACCAAAAAGCTATTACCATTGCCCAAAAACTAGTAGAAAGGGTAATTACAATATTTGGTGTTCCCATGGAATTACACTCAGACCAAGGTCCAGCATTTGAGAGTGAAATATTTAAAGAAATGTGTCATATACTTGGTATAGAGAAAACACGTACAACACCATACAGGCCTCAATCTGATGGTATGATTGAACGTGCAAATAGAACCATTGAAAATATGCTCTCAGCTTTTGTAGATGAAAATAAGAAAGATTGGGACGAACACATATACCCTCTAATGATGGCGTATCGATCCGCAATCCATGAATCCACTGGTGTTTCACCTTGTGAGATGGTCTTTGGCCGTCAAATCAATTTGCCCATAGATCTCGTACTGGGACGGGTTAAACCTTTAACAGAAACACATGAATTAGCATCAGAGTATGCATATCAACTTGCAAAATCTATTGAAACAATACACAATTTTGCAAGAAACAAACTGAACCTTTCAGCCGCAAACATGCTCAAAGAATACAGTAAAAAAATACACAAACACTTGTATGAGCCAAATGACGCTGTCTGGTTATATTATCCCCAATTTAAAGGATTAGGGAAGAAATTACACTGCCCATGGCAAGGACCCTACATAATAACACAAAGAATTAATGATGTGTTATACAGAATAAAGAAAGGCCCAAAGTGTAAAGTTAAAGTGGTTCATCATGACTTACTCAAACCATACAAGGGAGATAAGAAACCCAAATGGTTATAATGAGATAGTATTATTACATTCTTGAATATCTTTCATATCAAGATATTATTATATCCAAGAAATACTTACCACTATAAAATACTTACCTTGGCTTGCTATTCTGTCATTACAGGTCCAGAGATACCTATGTGGCATATGCGACCATTTTGAGTCACCACAAAGAAGCCATGTAGAAAAGCACATGACAGGGCAACATTCGAATTTTGCGTATGTGTGCCAGCAATGTAAACGACTTATGAACAGGCCTGATTCCAAGCATGGATGCAATGCCCCTATTACGCCAGTAAAACGCACCAACATGCAATATGGTCCGGAGGAACAGGAGGAATTTAGACGGTTTCAAATCGCCAGAAGCGGCAAAGTGAAAACAGTCATGAGGGAAATACCACTTCCTACAGAGAAGATGCTTAAGAAAGGCAGCAACACCACCCTCACACTCCAAAAAGGAAATCTACCATCTTTGTTGATTTGCCTACCAAGAGTCCTAAGAAGTCATTGTCTTCAACTGTGAGTACGGCCACTACAATCTCTCCTCAGCATCTGCCGGTCAGTTCTGAGCCATCATCTCAACCTACAAAGAACACCCGTGTTCCTATTCGCCATTTATCATTTAAAGCTATTGACAATTTATCTGTATCTTCTTCATCAGCGCCATCATCTCCCTCTATTAGTGTCTGCACGCCTAGTATATTGTTACCTCTGCCAGCAGAAAAGGAGCAGGCTCCAATTGTGTCATCCATAATCACTCCTGAATTTGAGGAAATTTCAGTTTTCACTAGTGGAAATATTTCATCAACGGGTACTGTGAATGAGGAAGAGTATATTCCTGTGAATCCATCTGGAGATAATGTTACTCTACCTGTGTATGAGCCAACCAGTAAAACCGATATTAAGCTTAAAGGGCTCCAGGAGTTTCAAGACAACCGGTGCATCCTAAATGTTGGTGGTCGAAGATTCGAAACCAGTTGTACAACCCTGAAGGTTGATCCTTCTTCGATCCTTGCAGGAATGGTTTCTGGTAACATGAAGCCATATCAAGAGCATGGTAATGACTGTTACTTCTTAGATAGAAGTGCCAAAATGTTTGACTTTGTGTTATGTTTTCTTCGTAATGGTCCGAGCATCACCAGGAGGAATCTTCCCTGCACCATTCCCCAGCTACGTGAATTATTGACGGAGGCAGAATTTTATGAACTGAGTGGATTGAAAGTGATAGTGGAAACGAAGATTAAATCTCTTCTACTGAACTTTGGGGACGACATCTGAATGATGAACCAAAAATGAAATATGAATAGTGACATTTGTAAATATTATAGACATTAATTTATTGAGTTGAATATTGGTTCTTGTATGCATTAGTCATTACATTGTAGATAGATTTGTAAATAATTATAAGTTATAATCTTCAAATGAAATATAATTTCATGAATTAGTACATAAATATATTCTTGGAGTAATTGTATATAATGTAAGATAATGTAAGTAATACTTACTTCTTCATTTTTATCATCTAGACATATCCTCATGGCATGTTTCAAGTTTGCATAGCTGACCTTACGAGAAGAAAATACCAGTTATTATAACTTATTATATTGTTGTAAATATTATAAAATATTTATTCAAATTGTTGATATATGTATATAGAATAGGGATTTGTAAATATTCATATATGTTAAAATTATGAAAATGGAGTTTCATTAATACTCAATGGTCTATCCGGCTGGATACTTGATTAAGCTTAAAAGCTATATTTACTTTACAATGATTATCCATTTATGTACATATTGATATTAATTATGTAAATATTCACTTCAAATGAAATGCATTAATTTAATTAAATTGCTGTTTTAACTTTATAAACCTGTGTTTGTACGGTCTCTTGCTTGCTCGTCTGAAGTGAGAATCTCAACCACGCCATTTTGCAGAATTTTGAAAATAAACCTTGACACGCATAGCGCGTGCTCAACTAATGGAAATTTCCAGTTAACCTAATTTAATATTACGTCATTCGGGACGAATGCTTCACGAAGGAGGGGGCAATGTTACGAATATTACATTATCTACTTTTTAGCAGATAATCATAATATCTATGTTTATAAAACATGAGATATATCCTGACGTAAATATATTATACTTGATTTATTACGGAAATTCCCGACAACTTTGACATGGCGGATCGACCATGCCATTCAAAATGGCGAGATTCATCAACTTTGATTCAGACGATTGAAAACGATTACAGGTCGATTATCTTACCTTATACTGTAAACGAAGCATGTTTAGATTCTTCATTATGTTATTAATTCGTGTATTATTGTTGTATGCACTCTAAACCATCAGAAAGCCCATTATTCTGCGAAATTCCATGACAGAGAGCGGCGGTTGTTTACAGTTTGGCGGAATCTAGATTGTGACGTCACAACATGTAAGCTCGATTCTGATTGGTCAATAGGGTCTCGGCGGCGAGTATAAAAGGCCGTCCGAAACGTCAAAACGTCAGTTCGATTTTCGACTCACACTCTGCTGGTCATAACCTTCAGACTTCACAACCTTACCTTAGAGGATGTCGTCAGTTCCACCTAAACGATGGGTAGGCATCCAAGATTGTTTGGTTTCTCAATACTAGTGTTCTATATATTCGAGCATTACTTACTATTTACGTTAACGTCATCTTACGTTGGTTTACCTACACAACGACGTGATGCATTATGGGATACTCCCAAAAGCAGACGATATATAATACGTTGTAAAGGAAACAATGTGAATATGATTCTAACTTATAATTGAAATGCTTACAAGTTGATGTGATACGATCCAAGGGAAGCAACCTCTACAGAAATTAGTAGCACAAGTCATTTTGGCTCTATTATTTAGATTTTTATCATAAATGATCGTAACTATTACAAGTACAGTACGATCTCATCAGATGAGCTAACGTATCGACATTCTACTAATATTATAACAGAACAGCTACTGAAGTATCTGTTCCAAAATTACATATCAGTGTACTTTATTGTAACCTTATATCATTCTTGTTAACATAATAAATATACCAGAACTTTTACAAAAGTGTTTGTCAATTATATCTACTAAATCCATGATACTGGACAGGAGCGAACCTGGGGTTATGTAACACCCGTTAAAAACGTTACACTAATATGTAATATATGACTGTTGGAAGAAAATATTTCATTCATTATATCTGCTAGTGGAGAATCATATACGGTGCTTAATTAGAAATTATGAAAGTGATATCGGTCACACTTAGAACTTGATGGGTAACGGTCACATCCAAAGTTACGAAAACTGTGGATAAGACGCCAAAATACTTTTATTGAATTTATCTTATCTTGAAAGACGACTTTTTAACCCCCTATCAGCAATTGGTTCACGAGCTATTGAAATCGCTTTTCGTCTATTGCTCATCATCCGTCCGTCTTATTTCCAAAGCGTGGCTGTTAATCACATTTTATTCACCGAAAATATGTCAAGTGTATTTTTTTTAACTTTATTGTTATTTACTGATATAAAATACCTTATATTTAAAGTAGTAGCTATCATTCATTTTTATCCGCTACAAAAGTAACATACCTGTATAACCTAGTTGGTGGTTTGTTGTTTTTAAAACGGATGTCGTTCACAGGGTAACGGTCACATCCAAAGATTTTGAAATGGTTTGGCGCTTCGTAAAGATTGCTGAAATATTGCAGCGTTGTTTTCCCTAACTAATCATTCAGGTAAAGAGGAAATACTACCGAGATACATGATACATCATTAACAATTATCGTAACTATTTTTTTTTTTTTTTTTTTTGCAGAATACTTTGGTTATTCGTACACTGTATATTGTTTCGTTTTTGTCTATACATGTATTTGTACACACCCTTTGTTCTTGCATTGTCTTTGCGTGGAATGTTTGCTGAAGCAAAGTAGAACTGAGGCAACCCTTACCAAGCAGACAAATTACATCTCCATGGAGTACCATTGTACTATTTTGAAGTACGTTTCTGTGTAATTATAATTTAAAAACTTCGCAGTGACAATATACAAGAAACTACATAAAACTCAAAGATGTAAACAAAAGGAAAAGCACACTGATCTATAAGCTACAGAAATACGTGAATACATGATACACAGGATCACTGAGGGGTTTTAGCTGATAGCGTTAGTACAGTTCTACATGTCAGTTCACTAATAATTTCTCCACAGACTTAACACACAATAACGATTGAAAAGGTACTTAGAATTTAACTTAACAACAATAGCACAAATGATCATATGCAAACAAATTATAAAAGCAAATTAGTTGATAACATGCAAGAGGGCCAAGAGATATCGTGACGTTTACCATTGGATTTACAAATCGGTCAATTTAACATGTTGGTCCAATATCTTCATGTTGAATTAACAGATGTCCAGTTGGCATTCATACTCCCCATATTGTCAACTGAATGCAATTTAATGAATATATTTTCATTTGATAACACTTATATGATAACATCCCAAGATATTTGTATATATAAAGAAAAAAATCAATATCGTCAAGGACGAAACAGCCATTTTCTGTGATCGATGGCACAAAAATTATGACATCACATAAAAATAAGCGGATAGCAGATCATGCACCCCTGAATGTCAAATGCGCTTGGTAAGTATACATATTAGGGTTGCAGTGAAAAAGTAAATATATGTATATGAATGCTATAAAGCACCGTGGTAGTCAAATAATTTCAAGATAGCCAAATATTCATTATTTTGTAATCTTATCTGTCTCAAAAAATGAGCATTAATAAATACAATCCTATGTTAAAAATGATTATCAAAATGTCTATATCGAACAAGATATTTGATAATTGTATGTCTACATGGTAACGAACTTCAAGTTGTCGACTACCGCGTTTTCCAATCGGTGCATTATACACAACAAGGGTAAAGAGAGAGATACATGTTGTACTTAAAAAATTCCAGAAAGGTTCATTATGTATGAAGCTCACATGTTGAATTTGAACCACAGCAACAAGTCCATCTATTAGAATCAAGAAAGATGACTTTCTAAACATGAAATTTGAAAAAGATCCTTAATACTCTCTGGCAAATACATGTAAAGGTATCGAAATAAATCGATTTCGGATTGATTCCGAAATATATTATACATAACTGGATCTACATATGAAACCCCTCCAGTACTTTCAGAGAAAAAACAGAAATAAAAGACGGACGGATGACGACCAATGGGGGGAAGGCTATTTTTATAGCTCGCCAACCATTTGCTGATGGTGGGTTTAAAAGATCAATTCAATAAAAGTATTTTGACGGGGTATCCATTGGAGTTGCATGAATGCGTAAATAACGATTACATGTACAATGCTGTAATATTCAGTTTTCGCAACTTTGGATGTGACCGTTACCCCCAAAGTTCTAAGTGTGACCGATATCACTTTCATAATTTCTAATTAAGAACCGTCTATGTTTCTCCACAAGCAGATATAATGAATGAAATATTTTCTTTCAACAGTCATATAGTACATATTAGTAAACGGGACAGTTTTGTGACAGCAAAATTTATTTATTTACAACTTTTAACGTTTTATTGAATAAAATGTGACCGATATCCCTGCTGTCGAAAAATATTGTGTCGAGGTGTTTGCATTATCTGAGCTAGTTTGATCATATTTAATAGCTTCATAGAATCTCTAACAATACACTATCTTTGACGCACGATAGGTTTAGAAGATGCATTGCTTTTATGTCATAATTTCAGCCGATTTTCATCTTGAAGCGGGCGTTTTTTCATTGTTTTTGTGAGCCCGATATCACTTCCGGTGACGTAGATAAACCTCATTTCCCGGTCTACCCGACACGGCTGTCATGAAATGGGAACACACATGTGTGGCTGAAGGTGAAGGTCTCGCAGTACATTTATAGACCAAATCGGTGGCCTATATTAGATACATTCGCACAGAAACTTAGCTGATGATATAAGTTTCGGAGGTTGGCTGTTCAAAGGTATGTAAATACATTTTTAGAAGAAAAAAATATTCAAATAATATCCATGTGTTTATTGAATTGAATTGAATCAATTTATGGTAATTTAAGCTGACTCATGACAAATAGGTGCTAAAGAATGTTCATTATTTATATATGCAGGTAAGTCTGTAACAAACCGTTGATTAGAAATATCAATACCACGGCTAAAATGGTCATTGCTATGCAAAAATAAGTGTGTAAAAGGACCATGTCCAGGGTTTAGAATCGGACTGACCAGTATTGAAATATTCTGTATACATGTATATAAACACCAGTACTGTTATAACTAGAGTAGTTATGATTTAGCCGTGTATTTATTTATACTCTGAATTCCCATCGAACCTTAGCCGTTTTCGATTAAGCGGTTTGACTGGTTTGACCTAGTTGTTCGTTCATGAATTACAGACGGACCTGGTGATTTTATATTGTTTTCAGACGAGCTTTGACAAAGCCCTCACAGGTTTGTATCATAAACTGCAGGTCCGTCAGGATTTATACATAAAATAATGACTTTTACAAACGGTCGAACTTGTTCCGAATAAACGAAAACGTCCCTTGACTCACGAGAGACCCTAGTCTAACGGGAAGTAAACATGTATTATGATTTGTTACCAGATATATAGATATCTATATGTATTGACAAGAGAATATCTAAATAAAATGTAAACAACCACAGGTTATTGTATACATGTATATCACAGAATTACAGTTTAAGAAATGTTCATATAAAATGAACACTATAATTTAATTTACATGTACATGTAGGTCGGGTTAAAACACTATCAGGGCTTATGTAATGTACATATAGGCTAACATAGCGAAGAAAAAAATCGACAAATTATACACTAATATAGTGTGAATCAAATTTTTATTGAAAATATGAAATGGATATATCTTAAACTATTTGGTACAAAGTCAAAGTGTCATAAACATAGAATGATGTAAAGCAAAATAAAAGGAGATGGGAAGCAGACATAATAGATTGTAAGCAGACAAATAAAAACATATTTATGCTGTAGAGGACAACCCAATGACATACTGACAGATTAATTGGGACTAGGTTACTGAATACAGTAGATTGACGTTGCCATAAAAGAAGATAGTTACCACAATCCACAGTCAGTAATCTATGTAAAGGCCAGAAACGCAACTGTGGTGGTTGGTGTGGTAAATTGAAATTGAGACGAATTTATCTACGTGGCCGCCACGTTGATCGTTTTCAGTCACTGGCACGTTGTATAGTGTGAAAGCATATGCCCTTTTATAGTGCTATATCACTGAAGCGAACCAAGCAACACAAGCCCACACACCACCGATCTACATTATATAGACAAAGGTCTAAACCAGTATCGCCCCCCACTCCTGAGAATTTGATGCGCTCAGCAGGAACAATAAATTTACCACTTTTATAGGACTTTTGATATAAGTACCTCAGTTCAGGGAAAGAATCCAGAGCCTACCTCAGTATCAAGGGACGAGCGCTTGACAGAAGGCGGTGTTAAGGGATACGTTAGGAAAAACAAAGTTAGATAAGAAGAGAAGATAACCTAAATTTAGTCGCCTTTAAAGATCATACAATATAGGGGCAGCAGGTTCGTTTGTTTGTTTGATTAATTAACGTCCTATTAACGGCTAGGGTCATGTAAGGACGGCCTTCCATGTATGCGGCGTATTGCATGTATGAAGTGTGAGGTGCGTATTTTGGGAAACTGCGGTATATTCGTGTTGTGTCTTCTTGTAAAGTGGAACTCTCGCCCTTTTTTCTTACGCCCTACCTGCAGGACCAATAGAAATTGATAAAGTGGACTTTACGTGTGTGGACAGGGTGTGGAATGTTGCTTGGTATATTCGGTGGTATGCTTCAGTATTATTTATAGCACTTTAAAAAGGCAAGAGTTCCACAATACAAGAAGACACAACACAAATATACCGCAGTCTCCCAAAACACACTTCACACACTTCACATCGCATACATGAGAGGCCGTCCTTACATGACCCTGAATGTCAATAGGAAATTAATTAATCAATCAAACAAAGTATTTAATCCAACAGACAGTTGTTTGCCCAATTCTTTTCTTTTCTTTCTTCAACATTTGTTGATTCTTGTTGAAGTATTCTTTCCGTGAGAAACCTGGAAATTTTAAAAATTTGACGTGATAATTAATACTAATTTAAAAGCAGGAGATGATATACTTTTGACATAAGATACTTGGATTTTAAAAACATTTTGACTGAGTTTTTCTTTTCACAGATATGACGTCACCAGCTGCAGAATGGTGGTGGAATCTACCAGTAGTCAGATGGATGGCGACATGTTTCCATTTACTTCGTCTTATTGTCATGCTTGTTGTAATGTCAGTGTTTATAGCAATGTTCAAAATTCCATTTCTGGACAAATTTCTCATGGAACGTATGAAGAAATACGACTACCCCGGACTTAAGGACTTAGACATACGTCCGTCTTTCGCGATGATGAGGGAACGTTTCTGGCCAATAGTATATGACACGTGGTTACGAGAGGCACAAGTTGGAGCGAAAGTTAAAGACACTGAATTGTTTAACCCTACGACGAAGTCCATGGTTAGTCTGTTGAGCTTCCAGCAGTCGGGACGACCTCTGGTATTAAACTTTGGTAGCTGCACCTGACCTTGTTTTATGGCAACGTTGGCTGA